>NC_134364.1:12182319-12412319 GCF_048569485.1 Anomaloglossus baeobatrachus | reverse complement strand
AATTTCCTGCATAAAATCCGGTTTCCAGGCAGCCGAGCGTCTGATTACAGGGAGCCGGCGCACTGATAAATGTTAATGAATTTCCCCTATTAATATGAAGAACGCTCGGCTGTGAATCACGCCACCATGGAGATGAGGAGCTGCGGTGTCACCCACAGGCGACAAGCACACTGCGATATTAAGGGGGCATCTGGATGGGGTCCAGTCCCCGGATATACTGCAGTTCCCCTACACAACTTTTACCTGAGGGAGAAGCAATAAAGGGGCTGCAGTGCTACCCAGCATTTCACTATATGGAACAGCACGGCAGACAATACTATGTATAGCCATGAACCTGACTTAGACCCTGGACACTTCGTGACCCTCGCGATGAACCTGACTGAGGCCTAGGACACCCCCTGACCCTTACGATGAACTTGACTGAGGCCTAGGACACCCCCTGACCCTCACGATGAACCTGACTGAGGCCTAGGACACCCCCTTACCCTCACGATGAACCTGACTGAGACCGAGGACACCTCCTGACCCTCGTGGTGAACCTGACTGAGGCCTAGGACACCTCCTGACCCTCGTGGTGAACCTGACTGAGGCCTAGGACACCTCCTGACCCTCGTGGTGAACCTGACTGAGGCCTAGGACACCTCCTGACCCTCGTGGTGAACCTGACTGAGGCCTAGGACACCTCCTGACCCTCGTGATGAACCTGACTGAGGCCTAGGACACCTCCTGACCCTCGTGGTGAACCTGACTGAGACCTAGGACACCTCCTGACCCTCGTGGTGAACCTGACTGAGGCCTAGGACACCTCCTGACCCTCGTGATGAACCTGACTGAGGCCTAGGACACCCCCTGACGTTTGCTGGTGAATGGTGCCCTATGAATAGATTTGGTGAGGTCATCTGGTGACAATGCCATGTTGATCCACATTGCTTTCCGTTGATATTGTGCATACTGAGCTCTGCTACATCTGTGTGTACGAGGTTATTCATCAGCCTCTCCTCTTCTTGTTCTGTAGGATATGAGGGCGTCCCAGAATTCTTTGGAGAACTCTTGAATCACATCACCGCCATCCTTCAACGGCCAGAGGTGAACGCGAATAAGCCCCCCTCAGAACAGTTAACGACGGCCGTCATGTGCTGCGCCCCCGCTGCTCGGATAGACCCCTGGATGGTGGAGAACGATGGAGCCGTGAAACTGCAAAGCCAAAGACTAGGGTGCAACTCCGCCGTGTCCCCCAGCTTCCAGAAGCACTGCGTGGCCTCACTGACAACAAAGGCATCCTCCCAGTAGCCCTGCGATCTGCAGTCCCAGCAAGTAAACGGTTAACAGCCAGACTGTGAAACATTCGAGATCTGAGAACTGTGGATTGGGGCAAATCTGCGGCATCGCACTCAACCGGGCGTCAAATATGAGGGGGGTTTCTGGATAAAACAATCTCCAATTGATACCAGAATCCCCGCAGATCTAAGACGACCGGAAGGAAAAAAAAAAGTGCGTTAATGAATATTGGAATCGTACATAATAGAATTTTTTTTTTTTTGCAAATGTTCTATAAAAAATGGAAATATTTTTAAAGAGAAATTTTATTCTGATAGAAAACCCTACAATGACGGGAGCGGCGGCAGACTTCGCGCCAGACACTTCATTATTTTTATTTTTTTTTCATTTCTTCTGTCTAAACTCTTCTAGGTCCTCCGGCGCTTTCTTGAGTTAGTTCAGTGATATTTTTTTTGCCTAGATTATAAGGACTTTGGATGAATCATCCTCCTCGTATAATTCGAGACGGACTGTTCTAGGTGAAGCACGACCAAACACCTCCCAGCAGGCGGGACAGTAAATTCTGCACCACCACCCGCGGGACTGACGCCGCGCCGACCGCTTATTTCCACCACGCGTGCAGACGGACGGACAGCTCTTCTACTTCAGTTTTATAGAAAAATAACTAAAAGAAAAAAAGATAATGTATATATTGTCAAAATGATCCTGCTGATTAAAAACAGATGTACTCCGTTACCTGAGGGTCGCTGCCTTTTTAGATTTTATTTTCAGAAAATGCAACAGCAGAGCCGAGGAATCCCAGCAGCCGGAGATACCATGGTTGGAGGGCACTGGTGGTCTTTTTTTGATTGGCGCCACTGATACGAGGTGAGTCTCTTTGGAATATGTTTACACTGCACGCCGGCCATTATAAGGCTGCAGAGATTACACCATTGACCTCGGCAGCACAAGCCTGGTCTACAAAGGACAATGTGCCGCCGAGTGCCATGGTCTTTTGCCGCCGCGTGCCATGGTCTTTTGCCGCCGAGTGCCATGGTCTTTTGCGCAGCACAGAAGCTCACGTCACCCGATTGTGAAATCATCGCTATTAAGAAAATTCATTTTCGATAATTTTTCTGTGGAAATGCAGCTTTACGCTGGATCCCATAATCCGGGTTCAATCTGGAACTGATCTGGAGTAAATCTGGATTTTCTTCGGCGCTCCATTGGGAGACCCAGACGATTGGGTGTATAGCACTGCCTCCGGAGGCCACACAAAGCAATTACACTAAAAAGTGTAAGGCCCCTCCCCTCCTGGCTATACACCCCCAGTGGGATCACTGGCTCACCAGTTTTCTGCTTTGTGCGAAGGAGGTCAGACATCCACGCATAGCTCCACTGTTTAGTCAGCAGTAGCTGCTGACTATATCGGATGGAAGAAAAGAGGGCCCATATGGGGCCCCCAGCATGCTCCCTTCTTACCCCACTTGTGGTTTGTAAGGTTGAGGTACCTATTGCTGGTACGGAGGCTGGAGCCCACATGCTGTTTTCCTTCCCCATCCCCCTGAGGGGCTCTGAGGAAGTGGGATCTTACCGGCCACCAAGCCCTGAGGCCGGGCTCCATCCACAGACCCATAGAACCTGCTGGATGTGGAGCGGGAGTGCCGTTCAGGGACAAGGCCCTGCAACTTTCAGGTACTCTGTGTCCCCGTATGACAGGCCACGCACATCCCAGACTTGCTGGGTGTGCTAGTGCGCCGGGGACTGTAGCGCTGTGCGCTGGGCTTATAGTCCCCGCAGATTACTGGGGGACTTTGTGTGTGGATCGCCGCGCCGACCGCCCCTGGAGCGGCGGCGCAGCTGCGACTTGTAGTGCGCCGGGGACGTGCCGACCGCGCTTTTACGGCGGCGGCGCTTCTAACTTTAGTTCCCGGTTTGTTCTGCGGCCTAGCTCCGCTTCGTTAACGCCCCCCACCCTGTCAATCAGGGTAGGGGAGAGACGTTGTTCAATCGGCAGCGCCGAGGGCTGGAGCACGATTTACATGCTCCAGCCCTCTCACTGAGCACAGTAGGACACAGGCTTCGCGCTTTTTCTCTGTGCACGCCCTAGGCCCGCCCCCAGGCTTGCAGCTCCCCAGGACGCCGGCAGCCATTATACACATGCAGAAACAGCAGAAAAAAAGTCTTTAAATTTGCCTTATATTACATCATATCCCATGGCCCAAGAACCACCAACACCGAAAGTTGCACATAGAAAAACTTTAATTGGTTGGGTCAAGCATATAAATATTACATGGGATATAAAAATTGTGACAAGTAAGAAGGTTAAATGACACATAAGAGCGAATAAAGAACCCCATGTGGGGCTGCATGGATCAAATTAGGTGCACACAAAAGGGTGTACTCCCAGCAGGGCCAGTGTAAGTGCCTTTTACAAAACGCAGGTTCACCTAATCAAGAACTCTAGGCACATTACAAATAAATGAACAGGAATATATTCCCAGCAGAGCCAGTGTAAGTGCCTATACAAAAGATAAATTCACAGTCAGTGACAGAATAACACTTTAATAGATGACAATAGGCATGTTACTCACACACATCATCCGGTGAACAGGGATGTGTTCCCAGCAAGGTCAGTGTAAATGCCATTGCAATAAACAGGTTCACAGTGAGTGATAGAGTAACACTTAAGTATATGAACATAGGCACACTGCCCAGGCATCTAGTCCAATGGACAGGGATATATTCCCAGCAGGGCCAGTGTACGTGCCTATATCATAAACAGGTTCACAGCAAATGACAGAGTAACACTTTAGTGCATGACAATAGGCACATTACACAAACACATGGTCCAGCGAACAGGGAAGTATTCCCAGCAAAACCAATGTAAGTGCCTTTCCAAGTTCACAGTAATGACAGGATAACACTTAGTACATAATCATAGGCACATTACCCAGACACATAGCCCGGTGGATATTCCACCAATTATAGCACTCACATGCAGTCACACAAGGGGAAAAAAGTCCCAATACGTATTTCGTGATGACTTCCTCAGGGGACCATGGACAAAAGGAGGGAAATGGTTGCATTTATACACTAGTGTATATTAGATCATTTGCAGCACCTGTCGCTGCTACAGAGCACTAAGGCACGCTGAGCAGGCGTGGGTGGCTACTCCAGCATCACCTGGGCCAGGGAAAACCCCTTTGATGACGTCAATATTACCCAGGGGAAGCTTCAAGGAGAGCCACACACACTGCACATGTGCAGAGCCGCAAACAGGAAGTAAAGCTGCAAATGCCATGTCTACTCCTGGCAAAAGAAAGGGCAAATCGCATTGGGAATCATACAAAGTGCATAGCACTATAGAGGGATAAGAATACATATAATTACATCATAATTACATCCAGTACTGTATACATAGAGCGTAAGGACATTATTCATGCATATAACAACATATTAAACAGTAAGACGCAGTCCAGTGAACAATCTCATATAGACGATCAGGATATACTGTATTCCTTCCCAACTCATTCTCCAATGCAGGCAGACCACCAGGTTAGTGACACAGAGAAATATTGCACCAAGAGCACAAACGTAGACAACTGTAGAAAAAAGAGGACACAAAGAATCCAGTTAAAAAAATATTTATAAAAACCATTATGTACAAAGCAGATTCAATCACAGGGGATCCGCAACCAAACAAATATTGCCCGTAATGGGGTATATGTCAAACGCAGACGAGACCTACTGGATTATAAATAGGAACTAAAGGTCTGCCTCTCATTCAAACCTCGAGGGGCCACTGTGTCGAGGAGAAATATCCAACGACATTCAACCCGTGCCAACACCTTATGAATATTACCACCCCTCAATCCAAGGTGTACACGGTCAATCCCCCTCACCTTAAAGCTTGAGGGGTCAGACCCGTGATGCACCCTAAAATGGCGGGGGATGGTCTTCAGGGAATCAACATCCTCAGGTTTCGCTTTTTTAGCCGCGATGATGTCCCTAGTATGCTCCCTCGTCCGGACCCGCAATTCACGACTAGTGAGTCCGACATATATTAAGTCGCAAGCGCACGTAGCGTAATAAATTATGCCCGTGCTACTGCAAGAAATATATTGCCGGATCTCGAATGTTTTGGAGCCGTCCGAGGAGGCAAAGGATGTTGCCCTGATGATGTTACCGTGACGGCACGCAATGCATGAGCCACATGGAAATGATCCACAGATAGAACGTCCCATCATAAATGGTGGTTTCTTTTGTGCCACATAGTGGCTGTGGACCAACATATCACGTAGGCTCCGGCCCCGACGTGCCGTCATGAGGGGTCGGTCTGGAAGCATATCTTTCAGCACAGGTTCCGTTTGTAAGACAGACCAGTGCTTAGTTAATATGCCACGAATATGATCCCATTGACGGTTGAATGAGGAGATAAAACGCACCTTCGGTTCAGCAGGCTTCGTCTTATCAGGATTGAGACAATCGGACGTCCAGGGGGAACCCGAGGGTTTTTATGTATTTTAGGCAAGAGGTAGAACGTGGGTGTTACTGGCATATCTGGAAGGAGACCATCATACATCTTTTTAGTAATGGTACCTGAGGCAAGAGCATTCTCGAGTATGAGCATCAGCTGGGTGAGGAAAACACTAGTTGGATTAGAGGGCAGCATCTGGTAAAAGTCTGCATTTCTTAGTTGTTTATATACCTCCCGCTCGTACATGGCAGATGGCCAGACCACCACGTTACCCCCCTTGTCCGCCGGTTTAATGATTACTCCCTCCATTTTCCTTAATTCCTCAAGGGCCCGTCGATGTTTAACAGAAAGGTTGTTATTTTTTACTCTCTTGGAGAGAGATCTCAAGTCACCCATAACTAGGTCATGGAAGACTTGGACCTGAGGGCACAGCGAAAATGGGGGGAACGTGGTGGAGCGCGGGTACAAACGTGTAGGAAAAATATTATCCAACTCACCAGATGCCTGTCCCTCCAATTCTTCAAGTATCCGCACAGCCTCCTCCTCCCTCTCCATGGTACAGGGATTCAGACTGGATCCTCTAGCGTGTATTTTATGGAGAACCACCTTTCTGAGGAACAGATTCAGGTCCTTAGCGACTGTAAAAAGATCAAAACTACAATCAGGTACAAAGGTTAAACCTAATTTTAGGACCTCAATCTGGTCATCAGACAGTTGGACCTGAGACAAGTTAATTACCTCCAGTTGGTTGGAATTGCCCTTCTTTGGAATTGCTCCCAAGGTAGATTTTCCAGGGGCTGGGGGTGTTTTATCGGGTCTATTTTTACCCGAAAAACCTCTCGTTACAGGTCTAGATGAAGCCTGAGATGTAGAGCTTTCATCCTCCATTGAGGAGATGGAGGAGGCCGATACGGAGTTAGGGAGTCCGACAAAATGTCTCCTCCGGCGTGTTGTCCCCTTCCATCGATACACCTGCTGGTTTTTATAATCAGTAACGTCACGTTGATATTTTTTTGTTTTGGTAGAGACCAACTCCTTTTCCCATTTAACAAACTCCTTATTCAATGTCTCATGGAAATTCGATAACTCAGCGGGGGTGAGTTCCTTCGTGGTCCGGTCTTGTAACACAGAAATCTCCTCATCAATGGCACGGAGAGAGGCCTCATTGTTATTAATAAGAAGCCCCATAAAGGACCTGGAGCAAGCAGAAGCTGCTTCCTCCCAGTCCCTTTTAAACGTCTCATCCGTGACACTGAAAGAGGGAAAGACCTGTACCCTAAGCCCTCTAGGTATTAACCCCCGATCAACATAGCGCTGCATGAAGGCCTTGTTCCACCAGAGTCTCATTCTGCGGTTGAACAATGATTTGACTTGGTTGCAAAGCTCCCTATGATTTCTTGAATCCACTGAATTGTCCACTTCGCCCTCTGTGTCAAAAACCTGGTTCAATTGAGTTTGCCACGTGGATTCACGGGCTTTAAAGTCTTTGTCATCTGGGGGGGGACCGCCCCGGAGCTTGAGGGCTTTGTGCGCCACTTGAACTCCAATTCTTATAACATCTACCTCACTTATCAGGCTGATCCGACTAGGGTCGATTTTTTGGACATTGGCATTTCCATTAATGATCAGGGTCTTCTGACCACTGACATCTATCGGAAACCCTCCTCTGTGAATGCTTTGTTACACGCATCTTCTGGCCATCCGCATTCGACCATCAATGCTATCCCTACTGGGCAATTTATCCGTTTGAAACGGATTTGCTCAGAGACGGATACATTTGAGGGTAGGGCCAGTGAGATGCGTGATAGATTCAGGGAGAGAGGGTACAGCTCCAGATCCATTAAAAAGGCCTATAGTCGGGCTAAAGTAGCTCCGAGAGACCGACTTCTTTTACGTTTCAATCCTGATAAGACGAAGCCTGCTGAACCGAAGGTGCGTTTTATCTCCTCATTCAACCGTCAATGGGATCATATTCGTGGCATATTAACTAAGCACTGGTCTGTCTTACAAACGGAACCTGTGCTGAAAGATATGCTTCCAGACCGACCCCTCATGACGGCACGTCGGGGCCGGAGCCTACGTGATATGTTGGTCCACAGCCACTATGTGGCACAAAAGAAACCACCATTTATGATGGGACGTTCTATCTGTGGATCATTTCCATGTGGCTCATGCATTGCGTGCCGTCACGGTAACATCATCAGGGCAACATCCTTTGCCTCCTCGGACGGCTCCAAAACATTCGAGATCCGGCAATATATTTCTTGCAGTAGCACGGGCATAATTTATTACGCTACGTGCGCTTGCGACTTAATATATGTCGGACTCACTAGTCGTGAATTGCGGGTCCGGACGAGGGAGCATACTAGGGACATCATCGCGGCTAAAAAAGCGAAACCTGAGGATGTTGATTCCCTGAAGACCATCCCCCGCCATTTTAGGGTGCATCACGGGTCTGACCCCTCAAGCTTTAAGGTGAGGGGGATTGACCGTGTACACCTTGGATTGAGGGGTGGTAATATTCATAAGGTGTTGGCACGGGTTGAATGTCGTTGGATATTTCTCCTCGACACAGTGGCCCCTCGAGGTTTGAATGAGAGGCAGACCTTTAGTTCCTATTTATAATCCAGTAGGTCTCGTCTGCGTTTGACATATACCCCATTACGGGCAATATTTGTTTGGTTGCGGATCCCCTGTGATTGAATCTGCTTTGTACATAATGGTTTTTATAAATATTTTTTTAACTGGATTCTTTGTGTCCTCTTTTTTCTACAGTTGTCTACGTTTGTGCTCTTGGTGCAATATTTCTCTGTGTCACTAACCTGGTGGTCTGCCTGCATTGGAGAATGAGTTGGGAAGGAATACAGTATATCCTGATCGTCTATATGAGATTGTTCACTGGACTGCGTCTTACTGTTTAATATGTTGTTATATGCATGAATAATGTCCTTACGCTCTATGTATACAGTACTGGATGTAATTATGATGTAATTATATGTATTCTTATCCCTCTATAGTGCTATGCACTTTGTATGATTCCCAATGCGATTTGCCCTTTCTTTTGCCAGGAGTAGACATGGCATTTGCAGCTTTACTTCCTGTTTGCGGCTCTGCACATGTGCAGTGTGTGTGGCTCTCCTTGAAGCTTCCCCTGGGTAATATTGACGTCATCAAAGGGGTTTTCCCTGGCCCAGGTGATGCTGGAGTAGCCACCCACGCCTGCTCAGTGTGCCTTAGTGCTCTGTAGCAGCGACAGGTGCTGCAAATGATCTAATATACACTAGTGTATAAATGCAACCATTTCCCTCCTTTTGTCCATGGTCCCCTGAGGAAGTCATCACGAAATACGTATTGGGACTTTTTTCCCCTTGTGTGACTGCATGTGAGTGCTATAATTGGTGGAATATCCACCGGGCTATGTGTCTGGGTAATGTGCCTATGATTATGTACTAAGTGTTATCCTGTCATTACTGTGAACTTGGAAAGGCACTTACATTGGTTTTGCTGGGAATACTTCCCTGTTCGCTGGACCATGTGTTTGTGTAATGTGCCTATTGTCATGCACTAAAGTGTTACTCTGTCATTTGCTGTGAACCTGTTTATGATATAGGCACGTACACTGGCCCTGCTGGGAATATATCCCTGTCCATTGGACTAGATGCCTGGGCAGTGTGCCTATGTTCATATACTTAAGTGTTACTCTATCACTCACTGTGAACCTGTTTATTGCAATGGCATTTACACTGACCTTGCTGGGAACATACCCCTGTTCACCGGATGATGTGTGTGAGTAACATGCCTATTGTCATCTATTAAAGTGTTATTCTGTCACTGACTGTGAATTTATCTTTTGTATAGGCACTTACACTGGCTCTGCTGGAAATATATTCCTGTTCATTTATTTGTAATGTGCCTAGAGTTCTTGATTAGGTGAACCTGCGTTTTGTAAAAGGCACTTACACTGGCCCTGCTGGGAGTACACCCTTTTGTGTGCACCTAATTTGATCCATGCAGCCCCACATGGGGTTCTTTATTCGCTCTTATGTGTCATTTAACCTTCTTACTTGTCACAATTTTTATATCCCATGTAATATTTATATGCTTGACCCAACCAATTAAAGTTTTTCTATGTGCAACTTTCGGTGTTGGTGGTTCTTGGGCCATGGGATATGATGTAATATAAGGCAAATTTAAAGACTTTTTTTCTGCTGTTTCAATATGTCCCTGAAGTTGTTGCCTTTTACCTTATATAAGTCTGCTTTAACTGTCCTGGTTGTTGCTAATTATACACATGCAGTCTGGCTGGAGAACGGACGCAGGCTCTGGGGGACCCAGGCTAGGGATTTCTGGCGACCACACACCCGCGCTAAGCGGGCGGTAAGCAGCACATACGTGCAGCCCCACTAGTGCCACAGTGTTATATTTGTGTACTGTTTTTCGCTGTACCAGATATATTTATATATATATATACTGCACTGTTTGGTCGCTTCTTGGCTGTATACCCTATATTACTCTGGGGAGACAACAACATGTCATCCACAAAACGCAAGGGTGCCAAGGCAAGGGCTGCTTACACTGCTTGTACAGCATGTGGGGCTAATCTACCAGCAGGCTCCAACGACTCTCATTGTGTGCAATGTTCAGTCCCAGTGGCACTTCGTCAGCCAGAGCCTATGGTGGTGGTAGCCCAGGCAGAGTCGCCTGCGAACCCTGCCCCGGTGACGGGGTCAGAATTTGCAGTTTTTGCTGATAAAATGTCTGTGACTATGGCAAAAATCCTGGAAACCTTGCAGTCCAGGCCAGTTGCTCAGACCATGGACACTGCGGTGTCTATGTTCCCCGGTCCCCCTCAGTTGGATCTAATCCGTAATTCAAGGGGGTCCCAGGCATCACAGGCTGAGGGCTCTGACTCCGATGACAGTCCCAGTCCGCCTAAGCGAGCTCGCTGGGAGAGACCCTCCACGTCATCACGCGGATCAGGGTCTCAGCGAGAAGGGTCTCTATATGATGACTCAGAGGTGGGTGATCAGGAGTCTTGTCCTGACGCCGCACTCAATTTGGATACGCCAGATGGTGACGCCATGGTAAATGACCTCGTAGCGGCCATCAATAGGCTGTTGGATATTTCTCCCCCAGCCCCTTCTGCAGAGGAGGCAGCTGCACAGCAGGAGAAATTCCATTTCCTGTATCCCAAGCGTAAATTGAGTACTTTTCTGGACCACTCTGACTTCAGAGAATCAGTCCAGAAACACAATACTTATCCGGACAAGCGTTTTTCTAAACGCCTTAAGGATACACGTTATCCTTTTCCCCCTGACGTGGTCAAACGCTGGTCCCAGTGTCCAAAAGTGGACCCTCCAATATCCAGGCTTGCAGCTAGATCCATAGTTGCAGTGGAGGATGGGGCTTCACTTAAAGATGCCAATGACAGACAGATGGACCTTTGGTTGAAATCTGTCTATGAAGCTATCGGCGCGTCGTTTGCTCCAGCATTCGCGGCCGTGTGGGCGCTCCAAGCTATTTCAGCTGGTCTGGCACAGGTGGACTCTCTCATACGTCCAGCAGTGCCGCAAGTGGCGTCCCTAACTACACAAATGTCTGCGTTTGCGACCTACGCTATCAATGCGGTACTGGACTCTACGAGCCGTACCTCAATGGCATCCGCCAACTCTGTAGTTTTGCGCAGAGCCTTGTGGTTAAAAGAATGGAAAGCAGATTCTGCTTCTAAAAAATGTTTAACCAGCTTGCCATTATCGGGAGACAGACTGTTTGGTGAGCAATTGGCGGAAATCATTAAACAGTCCAAAGGTAAGGACTCCTCCTTACCCCAGCCCAGATCAAGCAAACCTCCACAGAGGAAGTGGCAGTCAAAGTTTCGGTCCTTTCGAGGCTCGGGCAAGCCCCAATTCTCCTCGTCCAAAGGGACTCAGAAAGAGCAAAGGAGCTCTGATTCCTGGCGGGCTCACTCACGCCCCAAGAAAGCAACCGGAGGTACCGCTTCCAAGGCGGCTGCCTCATGACTTTCGTCCGCCTCCCTCCGCATCCTCGGTCGGTGGCAGGCTCTCCCGCTTTTGCGACATTTGGCTGCCACAGGTCAAAGACCGGTGGGTAACAGACATTTTGTCTCACGGGTACAGGATAGAGTTCAGTTCTCGTCCTCCGCCTCGGTTCTTCAGAACTTCCCCACATCCCGACCGAGCAGATGCCCTTCTGCAGGCGGTGAATTCTCTAAGAGCAGAAGGAGTGGTGGTCCCTGTTCCTCTTCAGGAACGAGGTCAAGGTTTTTACTCCAATCTCTTTGTGGTGCCAAAAAAGGACGGCTCATTCCGTCCTGTTCTGGACCTAAAACTGCTCAACAAGCATGTGAACGCCAGGCGGTTCCGGATGGAATCCCTCCGCTCAGTCATTGCCTCAATGTCTCAAGGAGATTTCCTAGCATCAATAGACATCAAGGATGCTTATCTCCACGTGCCGATTGCTACAGAGCACCAACGCTTTCTACGCTTCGTGATAGGAGACGACCATCTTCAGTTCGTAGCTCTGCCATTTGGTCTGGCGACAGCCCCACGGGTGTTCACCAAGATCATGGCGGCAGTGGTAGCAGTCTTGCACTCTCAGGGACACTCTGTGATCCCTTACTTGGACGATCTACTGGTCAAGGCACCCTCTCAAGAGGCATGCCAACTCAGCCTGAATGTTGCACTGGAGACTCTCCAGACTTTCGGGTGGATCATCAACTTCTCAAAGTCAAATCTGTCACCGACCCAATCACTAACGTATCTTGGCATGGAGTTTCATACTCTCTCAGCGATAGTGAAGCTTCCGCTGGACAAGCAGCGGTCTCTACAGACTGGGGTGCAGGCTCTCCTTCAAAGTCAGTCGCACTCCTTAAGACGCCTCATGCACTTCCTCGGGAAGATGGTGGCGGCAATGGAGGCGGTTCTGTTTGCGCAGTTTCATCTGCGCCCACTTCAATGGGACATTCTCCGCCAATGGGACGGGAAGTCAACATCCCTGGACAGGAAAGTCTCCCTTTCCCAGACGGCCAAGGACTCTCTGCAGTGGTGGCTTCTTCCCACCTCATTATCACAGGGAAGATCCTTCCTACCACCGTCTTGGGCGGTGGTCACGACAGACGCGAGTCTGTCAGGGTGGGGAGCAGTTTTTCTCCACCACAGGGCTCAGGGTACGTGGACTCAGCAGGAGTCCACCCTTCAGATCAATGTTCTGGAAATCAGAGCAGTGTATCTTGCCCTACTAGCCTTCCAGCAGTGGCTGGAAGGAAGGCAGATCCGAATTCAGTCGGACAACTCCACAGCGGTGGCATACATCAACCACCAAGGGGGGACACGCAGTCGACAAGCCTTCCAGGAAGTCCGGCGGATTCTGATGTGGGTGGAAGCCACGGCCTCCACCATATCCGCAGTTCACATCCCCGGCGTAGAAAACTGGGAAGCAGACTTCCTCAGTCGCCAGGGCATGGACGCAGGGGAATGGTCCCTTCACCCAGACGTGTTTCAGGAAATCTGTCGCCGATGGGGAAGGCCGGACGTCGACCTAATGGCGTCCCGGCACAACAACAAGGTCCCAACCTTCATGGCACGGTCTCGCGATCAAAGAGCGCTGGCGGCAGACGCCCTAGTGCAAGATTGGTCGCAGTTCCGGCTCCCTTATGTGTTTCCACCTCTGGCACTCTTGCCCAGAGTGCTACGCAAGATCAGATCCGATTGCAGCCGCGTCATACTCGTCGCCCCAGACTGGCCGAGGAGGGCGTGGTATCCGGATCTGTGGCAGCTCACGGTCGACCAACCGTGGGCACTACCAGACCGACCAGACTTACTGTCCCAAGGGCCGTTTTTCCATCGGAATTCTGCGGCCCTGAACCTGACTGTGTGGCCATTGAGTCCTGGATCCTAGCGTCTTCAGGATTATCCCAAGGGGTCGTTGCCACCATGAGACAGGCTAGGAAGCCCACGTCCGCTAAGATCTACCACAGAACGTGGAGGATATTCTTATCCTGGTGCTCTGCTCAGGGAGTGTCTCCCTGGCCATTTGCATTGCCTACCTTTCTTTCTTTCCTGCAATCTGGGTTAGAAAAAGGTTTGTCGCTCGGCTCCCTTAAAGGTCAGGTCTCGGCGCTATCCGTCTTTTTTCAGAGGCGTTTGGCACGCCTTCCTAAGGTGCGCACGTTCCTACAGGGGGTTTGCCATATCGTACCCCCGTACAAGCGGCCGTTAGATCCATGGGATCTGAACAGGGTACTAGTTGCCCTCCAGAAGCCGCCCTTCGAGCCTCTGAGGGAGGTTTCGCTTTCTAGACTATCACAGAAAGTGGCTTTTCTGGTAGCGATCACATCTCTTCGGAGAGTGTCTGAGCTGGCAGCGCTGTCATCCAAGGCTCCCTTCCTGGTCTTCCACCAGGACAAGGTAGTGCTGCGCCCCATTCAGGAGTTTCTCCCGAAGGTGGTATCCTCTTTTCATCTTAATCAGGATATCTCTTTGCCTTCGTTTTGTCCTCATGCAGTTCATCAGTATGAGAAGAATTTACATTTGTTAGATCTGGTGAGAGCACTCAGAATCTACATTTCCCGCACGGCGCCCTTGCGCCGTTCGGATGCACTCTTCGTCCTTGTCGCTGGTAAGCGCAAAGGGTCGCAGGCTTCTAAGGCCACCCTGGCTCGATGGATCAAAGAACCAATTCTTGAAGCCTACCGTTCTGCTGGGCTTACGGTTCCATCAGGGCTGAAGGCCCATTCTACCAGAGCCGTGGGTGCGTCCTGGGCATTGCGACACCAGGCTACGGCTCAACAGGTGTGCCAGGCAGCTACCTGGTCGAGTCTGCACACTTTCACCAAACATTATCAGGTGCATACCTATGCTTCGGCGGACGCCAGCCTAGGTAGAAGAGTCCTGCAGGCGGCAGTTGCCTCCCTATAGGGGAGGGCTGTCTTGCAGCTCTAACATGAGGTATTCTTTACCCACCCAGGGACAGCTTTTGGACGTCCCAATCGTCTGGGTCTCCCAATGGAGCGCCGAAGAAGGGAATTTTGTTACTTACCGTAAATTCCTTTTCTTCTAGCTCCTATTGGGAGACCCAGCACCCGCCCTGTTGTCCTTCGGGATTGTTGGTTTGTTTGCGGGTACACATGTTGTTCATGTTGAACGGTTTTCAGTTCTCCGATGTTACTCGGAGTGAATTTGTTTAAACCAGTTATTGGCTTTCCTCCTTCTTGCTTTTGCACTAAAACTGGTGAGCCAGTGATCCCACTGGGGGTGTATAGCCAGAAGGGGAGGGGCCTTACACTTTTTAGTGTAATTGCTTTGTGTGGCCTCCGGAGGCAGTGCTATACACCCAATCGTCTGGGTCTCCCAATAGGAGCTAGAAGAAAAGGAATTTACGGTAAGTAACAAAATTCCCTTCTTTTGGATCCGTGCAACTTTTTTTGTCCCATAGATGACTTAATGTTACTTATCAGCTCGGACAATGTTAAATATCAAATGTTTTTATTGAGATTTCATTACAGGACTGATACAAAAGCAGAGGAAAAATCCAGAGCAGGCGCCACATTTTCTTAAAGGATGGCGACCATCCTACGAAGGTGAGCCCCCCCCTTAGTGCAATATTCTGGCCATGTGGAAAACAATCACATTCCTTCTTTACTTTCCCCCTCCACCCTGGTCACCTGTAATCTGGAACCTGAGCCCGTGCGTCTTTTGCTTTCAGTGGTTTTTCCTTTCCTTCCTCCGTCGCTTTGTGTTACGATGTGGATGCACTTTCCATGCAGCTGCGGCTTTATGTCTGATGTATAAATACTATTGTCAGGTGGTGGTCCCGATGCCGCTATTCAGGGGATGGGTCCCTCTAATCCCACTGTTTGTTCTGAGTGAATGGCGGCGGCGGCGTCGTCGTGAATGGATGTCGTCAAAAGAACTGGAAAAAAAAATAATAAGATATATATATATAGTGGATATGGAAAGTATTCACACCCTTTTAAAATTTTCACTCTTTGTTTCATATTAGCCATTTGGTACATTTTTTTCTCATTAATGTACGCTCTGCACCCATCCCCCATCTTGACAGAAAAAAAAAAAATGTAAACATTTTTGCTAATTTATTAAACAAGAAAAACTGAAATATCCCATGGTCATAAGTATTCACCCCTTTGCTCAGACACACATATTTTAGTCCCATGCTGTCCATTTCCTTGTGATCCTCCTTCAGATGGTTCTCCTCCTTCATTGGGGTCCACCTGTGTGTAATTACACTGATAGGACGTGATTTGGAAAGGCGCACACCTGTCTATATAACACCTCACAGCTCACACTGCATGTCACAAGAAATGAGAATCATGAGGTCAAAGGAACTGCCCAAGGAGCTCAGAGACAGAATTGTGGCAAGGCACAGATCTGGCCAAGGTTACAAAAGAATTTCTGCAGTACTCAAGGGTCCTAAGAGCTCAGTGGCCTCTATAATCCTTACATGGAAGAAGTTTGGGACCACCAGAACTCTACCTAGGCCTGGCCGTCCAGCCAAACTGAGCAATCGTGGGAGAAGAGCCTTGGTGAGAGGTAAAGAAAAACCCCAAGATCACTGTGGCTGAGCTCCAGAGATGCAGTAGGGGGATGGGAGAAAGTTCCACAAAGTCACCTATCACTGCAGCCCTCCACTAGTAGGGCCTTTATGGCAGAGTGGCCCAACAGAAGCCTCTCCTCAGTGCAAGACATATGAAAGCCGCATAGAATTTGCAAAAAAACACATGAAGGACTCCCAGACTATGAGAAATGAGATTCTCTGGTCTGATGAGACAAAGAACTTTCTGGTGATAATTCTAAGCGGTATGTGTGGAGAAAACCAGGCACTGCTCATCACCTGCCCAATACAATCCCCACAGTGAAGCATGGTGGTGGCAGCATCATGCTATGGGGGCAGGGACAGGACGACTGGTTGTAATTGAAGGAAAGATGAATGTGGCCAAGTACAGAGATATCCTGGAAAAAACGTCTTCCAGATGCTCTGGACCTCAGACTTGGCCGAAGGTTCACCTTCCAACAAGACAATGACCCTAAGAACACAGCTAAAATAACAAAGGAGTGGCTTCAGAACAACTCTGTGACCACAGCCAGAGCCCTGACCTAAACCCAATTGAGCTTCTCTGGAGAGACCTGAAAATGGCGTCCACCAACGTTCACCATCCAACCTGACGGAACTGGAGAGGATCTGCAAGAAAGAATGGCCGAGGATCCCCAAATCCAGGATCCCAAGAAGACTGATGGCTGTACTAGCTCAAAAGGGAGGGTACGTCTACTCAATACTGAGCAAAGGGCCTGAATGCTTATGACCATGGGATATTTCAGTTTTTCTTTAATAAATTTGCAAAAATTTCTACATTTCTGGGGTTTTTTCTGTCAAATTGGGGGATGGGGTGCAGAGTGCACATTAATGAGGAAAAAATGTACCAAATGGCTGCAATGAACCAGACTGAAAAATGTGAAGGGGTGTGAATACTTTCCTTGCCCATTGTATCTAAAATGACCTAATAATATGACGAGTCTCCTGGCCAGAATGAGGTCAGCTAACTTCTTAATGACAATTTCGGTGTCTCGCCATTTTCTGAGACTCGTAATGTTTTTACAGTAGAGTGGAAAGCTGACCTGTTTATTTGGAGAACGTATGTTTGATTGCTCTTAATGATTTTTTTTTTTTTTTTTAGGAAGGTGAAGTGATAGAAAAAAAACGTAACTCTGGCATTTATCATTCTTCCATTGATGGCAGTCCCCATAGGGGATAAGTCTTTTTTTATCTTGCTACACCATACGTTTACATGTATATGTTAATAGTAAAATAAATGTTTATCTATCCCTGTGAAGCTGGCTATCAGGACGAGGCATTAGAGAAGGGGGCGGTATCGAGATCTGAGTGGAGCCGTCATTTCATTGCAGCACTTAGAGCTCATCAGGTCCGGACACCAGGACTGCGGCGGGGATTTCATCCACTTTCCGCTCAATGAAGGCCCCGCAGTGACCATGATGCCTGGATCTGTGCTCTCCGCTCACTGGAGATTACTGTGATCTGAGCGCTGCAGTGATAATGACATGATTGCTCTGCTCAGATCATAGTCATTAAGGATGACAGAGACAGTCTGTAGCCGGTGTTCAGCGCTGGGCTACACCTGTAGCTCTGCATGTCAGCGGGCGAGGTCAGCTCATACCTGAGGCAGCTACTTATAGGCGATGGACTGCAGCCGGACGCCGACCCTATGGCCTGGGGCTGCTGTATATGCCATATGCAAGTGTTGTAATCTGTGTGAATGAGTGAAGCACAGACTCCAGACCATCAGGACAGGAGACAGATCTCTGCTGCCCAGGTGTTCACTTTACGGGGGATTGTCTAGACTGGACGCAACTGTAACAAAGCCTCTGCTGTGCGGAGTATTAGGACTGGATTGCTTTTCTGTCCCTCGATAGTAACGGACGGCATGCAGAAGGCTTGAAGATAGGATCGTGGATATTCCTCTCTGATTTGTGGGTTGGGTTTCGTGGATTTTTTTCTCTTATTTGTGGGTCGGGGTTATTTGGGTGTATTTTTCCAATCCTTATGTCCATAAGAATTAAAATTAAAACTGAAATAATAGACGTGTATGAAGCGATGAAACCCACAGACGGCCAGGAATTGTGGTCACAAATACAACCTTGTGTCATTGTATGAGCCGAGTCCTAACAGTGTGCAGATTACACACAGATAGGAAAATGTGAGCTGGGAAGAACAAGGTCCCAGTCTATAATTATCGGCCTGACTCCCCCCTGGACATCCAGCATTAGAGGCTTTCCATGCGTTAATTGTCCTCATTCATTATACAGCAGCACAATATGCAAATGACAAATAATTACCTGCAATTTACTATAATGAGGTGCGTCTGATCTCCTGTGTCGCTCACGTGCAGACTCTGACGACCCTGCATCAAAAACACCTCCATTATCCACATTTATATCATTATGTGTATAGGTTTCATAATGAGGTGCGGACTTCAAGATATGTAGTGACCGGCCGCACGGGGGGTCGGGCAAATCCCTCACTGAGCTCCAGTATTAGAGAGGACCCCGCGCCTGGATGAGCAAGTTTAGATTACAATCCTTTAAAAACTTATTGGGGATTTAAATTTGCTATATGCCAGTAAGACGCTAAAAGCTGCAGCCGATCAATGACCTAAAATCATTGTGCTTACACTGTATGAAGAAAGGAGAAATCTAACCCAAATCAATAGTAGGTGTGACCGACATTCTATTCCAAAAGCCGTGTAAGTGTATCTAGAAGAAACGAGGCTGTTTTGAAAGAACTTGACCAGGAGGTTTCTCCAAACATCTTGGAGACCTGACCCTAGATCTTCAGTGTGTGAGGCTTGTGTGGATCCTTCTGTCTCTGGATACCAGATAGGCGGGATGATGTGAGAACAGGGCTCTGCGGGATCATCACTTCCAGGCTCTGTGGGGGCCGGATCATCACCTCCAGGAATCCTCGTTCTTAATGGGTGGATATTGGGGGTCGCTGTCCAGTTGCAAAATAATTTTGGAGCCAAATGCCATTAAGAACAATCTGCAGTATAAAGAAGAGCAAGGAGTCCTGGAGGTGGTGATCCGGCCCCCACAGAGCCCTGATCTCACATCATTCCGTCTGTCTGGGGTCAAGAGACAGAAGGATCCGCACAAGCCTCATACACAGAAGATCGGGGGTCAGACCTCCAAGATGTTTGGAACATTCTCCTGCCGAGATCCTCCATAACCTGTGTAGAAATTACAAGAAGAAGTGATGGAGGAGAAGGGCGGCCACTGAGGACGGACGAGACAGGTGGCCACTGAGGACGGACGAGATGGGTGGCCACTGAGGACGGACGAGACGGGTGGCCACTGAGGACGGACAAGACAGGCGGCCACTGAGGACGGACGAGACGGGCGGCCACTGAGGACGGACGAGACGGGCGGCCACTGAGGACGGACGAGACGGGCGGCCACTGAGGACGGACGAGACGGGCGGCCACTGAGGACGGACGAGACGGGCGGCCACTGAGGACGGACGAGACGGGCGGCCACTGAGGACGGACGAGACGGGCGGCCACTGAGGACGGACGAGACGGGCGGCCACTGAGGACGGACGAGACGGGCGGCCACTGAGGACGGACGAGACGGGCGGCCACTGAGGACGGACGAGACGGGCGGCCACTGAGGACGGACGAGACGGGCGGCCACTGAGGACTGACGAGACGGGCGGCCACTGAGGACTGACGAGACGGGCGGCCACTGAGGACGGACGAGACGGGCGGCCACTGAGGACGGACGAGACGGGCGGCCACTGAGGACGGACGAGACGGGCGGCCACTGAGGACGGACGAGACCGGCGGCCACTGAGGACGGACGAGACCGGCGGCCACTGAGGACGGACGAGACGGGCGGCCACTGAGGACGGACGAGACGGGCGGCCACTGAGGACGGACGAGACGGGCGGCCACTGAGGACGGACGAGACGGGCGGCCACTGAGGACGGACGAGACGGGCGGCCACTGAGGACGGACGAGACGGGCGGCCACTGAGGACGGACGAGACGGGCGGCCACTGAGGACGGACGAGACGGGCGGCCACTGAGGACGGACGAGACGGGCGGCCACTGAGGACTGACGAGACGGGCGGCCACTGAGGACTGACGAGACGGGCGGCCACTGAGGACGGACGAGACGGGCGGCCACTGAGGACGGACGAGACGGGCGGCCACTGAGGACGGACGAGACGGGCGGCCACTGAGGACGGACGAGACGGGCGGCCACTGAGGACTGACGAGACGGGCGGCCACTGAGGACTGACGAGACGGGCGGCCACTGAGGACGGACGAGACGGGCGGCCACTGAGGACGGACGAGACGGGCGGCCACTGAGGACGGACGAGACGGGCGGCCACTGAGGACGGACGAGACCGGCGGCCACTGAGGACGGACGAGACCGGCGGCCACTGAGGACGGACGAGACGGGCGGCCACTGAGGACGGACGAGACGGGCGGCCACTGAGGACGGACGAGACGGGCGGCCACTGAGGACGGACGAGACGGGCGGCCACTGAGGACGGACGAGACGGGCGGCCACTGAGGACGGACGAGACGGGCGGCCACTGAGGACGGACGAGACGGGCGGCCACTGAGGACGGACGAGACGGGCGGCCACTGAGGACGGACGAGACGGGCGGCCACTGAGGACTGACGAGACGGGCGGCCACTGAGGACTGACGAGACGGGCGGCCACTGAGGACTGACGAGACGGGCGGCCACTGAGGACTGACGAGACGGGCGGCCACTGAGGACGGACGAGACGGGCGGCCACTGAGGACTGACGAGACGGGCGGCCACTGAGGACTGACGAGACGGGCGGCCACTGAGGACGGACGAGACGGGCGGCCACTGAGGACGGACGAGACGGGCGGCCACTGAGGACGGACGAGACGGGCGGCCACTGAGGACGGACGAGACGGGCGGCCACTGAGGACGGACGAGACGGGCGGCCACTGAGGACGGACGAGACGGGCGGCCACTGAGGACGGACGAGACGGGCGGCCACTGAGGACGGACGAGACGGGCGGCCACTGAGGACGGACGAGACGGGCGGCCACTAAATACTGAGGACGGACGAGACGGGCGGCCACTAAATACTGAGGATGGAGGGTATTCTTCTGCCATGTGAAGATCTTTTTCCAGGTCATTTCTCTTTTTGTAACTAGAATCTGGGCCAAGAAAAGTACGAATCACAAACTTAAGACCAGTCTTTAGGGTGAGGGAGTTTTTGTGGTTGTCGTAAAAGAAAAATGTACGTCTTAAAGTGGCTTCTAAGAAATTTGCTCCCAAATTTGTAGGTCCTTATAAAGATTATTAAAATCTTGACTCCTGGGACTGTTTAACACTAGAACTACTGGACTCGTGACACCTATATAGAAATACATAGTGCAAAGTAGTCAAAATGACTACCTCAGTAGTTCTAGTGTTAATTCCCACTCCCTGTGGCCTGGATAATCCATAACTCCTTCACTCTTCTCTTCATATGAAATTTGAGGGGACACCTGGTCCTCTGGACACCATTGTGGATTTGGAGGAGGATTGGGATTATGAGGTGGAACGTTCTAGATTTCAGGCGTGTCAGACGCCGGTTGAGTTATCTCTTCAAGTGGAAGGGATATGGTCCGGAAGATAACTCCGGGGTTAAAGCGGAGGATCATCATGCAGATCGCCCAGTTGGAGAGTTCCGTCTGCGACATCGGAGGATCGGGGTCTCTGAGGGTCCAGTGGCCTCTCGTGGAAGGGGGGTACGGTCATGCTTTGGGTTCAGTACTCGATCTGGTGACCTGTGTTGTGTAGTCAGTGTCCTTCCATGCTGAGCCACAGCCTGGTCGGGCTTTGTCCAAATATTGATGGTCTTTTTACCTTTTACTTCTACCCTTTTGGTTTGCAGTTATCACATATTGTCCCTTGCTCATCTTCTCTGTCCTGTCACATCCCGGGAGGGGCTATTTACACTCTCCTGATTCCAGTCTTCTCTGTCCTGTCACATCCCGGGAGGGGCTATTTACACTCTCCTGATTCCAGTCTTCTCTGTCCTGTCACATCCCGGGAGGGGCTATTTACACTCTCCTGATTCCAGTCTTCTCTGTCCTGTCACATCCCGGGAGGGGCTATTTACACTCTCCTGATTCCAGTCTTCTCTGTCCTGTCACATCCCGGGTGGGGCTATTTACACTCTCCTGATTCCAGTCTTCTCTGTCCTGTCACATCCCGGGAGGGGCTATTTACACTCTCCTGATTCCAGTCTTCTCTGTCCTGTCACATCCCGGGAGGGGCTATTTACACTCTCCTGATTCCAGTCTTCTCTGTCCTGTCACATCCCGGGAGGGGCTATTTACACTCTCCTGATTCCAGTCTTCTCTGTCCTGTCACATCCCGGGTGGGGCTATTTACACTCTCCTGATTCCAGCCTTCTCTTCTGATTATATTTCCTTGTAGATTACTAAGACGTCCCAGCCCTGCAGCTAAGGGATTTAGGCACAGACCAGTGCTGTTTTCTCTGTTTTCTCATTTGCCCAAATTTTGTTTTCACATTTGGTTGTCAGTTTCCCCTTGCTTGTGCTTATTTCTCCTTTTGTCCGCTTGTGCATGTGTTTATTTTGTCAACATCGGGTCCCTGCCTATCACTAATGCTTTTCCTATCTTGGTTTTTAGTGTTCTGCAAAATCCCCTGTGGTTCCTCAGCAGGTACAAGGAACAACCCAATGGCATTTTAGGATTACAGGTCCAAATAGATGTAGATTTCTAGTGTTGCGGCTAGGGATATTCCAGCATGTGCAGGATATATGGTTTTATTGTTATTTTTGATTTTGTATATATCTACTTTCTTTGTCGCTCCATTGGGAGACCCAGACAATTGGGTGTATAGGCTATGCCTCCGGAGGCCGCACAAAGTATTACACTAAAAGTGTAAAGCCCCTCCCCTTCTGCCTATACACCCCCCGTGCTCCCACGGGCTCCTCAGTTTTTATGCTTTGTGCGAAGGAGGCAGACCTGCACACATAGCTCCACAGATTAGTCAGCAGCAGCTGCTGACTATGTCGGATGGAAGAAAAGTGGGCCCATATAGGGCCCCCAGCATGCTCCCTTCTCACCCCACTCTTGTCGGCGGTGTTGTTAAGGTTGAGGTATCCATTGCGGGTACGGAGGCTGGAGCCCACATGCTGTTTTCCTTCCCCATCCCCCTTAGGGCTCTGGGTGAAGTGGGATCCCATCGGTCTCCAGGCACTGAGACCGTGCTTCATCCACAACTCCTGAGGAGCCTGCTGGATAGGAGCCGGGTATCGTTCAGGGACATGGCCCTGCTACTTTAAGGTACTCTGTGTCCCCGTGGGGACCGCGCACAGCAACACTCCAGCATTGCTGGGTGTGCTAGTGCACCGGGGACCGCGGCGCTGACCGCCTTTGTGCCATTATACACTGCAGCGTCGCTGAGTGTGTTTGTGTATGGGGACTACCGCGCTGACCGCCGCTGCCATTGTTTTTACTGAGGCGCGGCTGGGACTGTTAGTGCGCCGGGGACTCTGCGCCGGCCGCGCTTATACGGCGGCCGCGCTTATAACTCGAGTCCCCGGCTTTTTGGGCCTAGTCTCCGTTTCTTCCCGCCCTCAGCCCTGCCAGTCAGGGGAAGGGCGGGACGCTGTACAGCACGGCAGCACTGAGGGCTGGAGCATGCTTTGCATACTCCACCCCCCTCACTGTGCACAGTGAGGCACCAGCTCCCGCACTTTCTGGGTCACGCCCACGGCTCCCTCCTCTCCTCAGGACGCCGGCAGCCATTCCTGTCAGCTCCTAGGACGCTGCAGAGGGGAGACAAACTCTGGGGGACCCAGGCAGGGATTCGGGTGGCCACACAACCACTTTAAGCGGGTGGTAAGCAGCACCTGAGGTGCTAGCCCCACTTGTGTAGAAGTGTGTTTATAGTTTATATGTTTGCAGGCTATACTTTACACTGTATGGTGCACAGTTGATTTCTGGTTATATACCCTGTTGTGTTGCTCAAAGGACAACAAAACACAGGCTTACTATGCTGCCTGCGCCGCATGTACAACCTCGCTACCGGCAGGTTCCACTGACCCTCATTGTGGGCCCCTGTGGCACTTACTCAGCCGGAGCCTCTGCTAAGGGGGGCCCAGGGGGAACAACCAGCTAACACTGTCCAGGTGACAGGGACGGAGTTTACAGTTTTTACTGACAGACTTTCTGAGACTATGGCTAAAATACTAGAAGCTTTGCAGTCCAGACTGGTATCTCAGACCATGGGCACTGTGGAATCACTGCCCCCTAGTTCCCCTCAGTTGGGACAACAATGTTCCCCCGGGGTGTCTCATAGATCCCAGGGTGAGGTCTCTGACACGGACCGCAGTCCCAGACCGCCTAAGCGAGCTCGCTTGGAAATCCCCTCGACCTCATCACATTGTTCAGGGTCTCAGAGAGATGACTCTCTGTATGATGAAGCGGAGGTAGCTGATCAGGATTCTGATCCTGAAGCCGCTCTCAACCTTGATACCCCTGATGGGGACGCCATAGTGAATGATCTTATGGCGTCCATAAATATGATGCTGGATATTTCTCCCTCAGCTCCTCCAGCAGAGGAGTCACCTTCTCAGCAGGAGAAGTTCCGTTTCAGGTCCCCCAAGCGTACAGCGAGTATGTTTCTGGATCACTCCGACTTCAGAGAGGCAGTCCAGAAACACCGAGTTTGTCCAGATAAGCGTTTTTTCCAAGCGCCTTAAGGATACACGTTATCCCTTCCCCCCTGACGTGGTCAAGGGCTGGACTCAGTGTCCCAAGGTGGATCCTCCAATCTCTAGACTGGAGGCTAGATCCATAGTTGCAGTTGAAGATGGGGCTTCACTCAAGGATGCCACTGCCAGACAGATGGAGCTCTGGTTCAAATCCATCTATGAGGCTATCGGCGCGTCTTTCGCTCCAGCATTCGCAGCAGTATGGGCACTCCATGCTATCTCAGCGGGTCAAGCCCAAAATTGACGCACTCACATGTACGTCTGCGCCGCTAGTGGCTTCCATAACCTCTCAAACGTCGGCATTTGCGTCCTACGCTATTAATGCTATCCTGGACTCTGCGAGCCGTACGGCGGTTGCAGCCGACAATTCGGTGGGGGCCTTGTGGCTACGGGAACCGCCGGAGGTGCCACTACCAAGGCGGCTTCCTCATGACATACGGCAGCCTCACACCGCATCCTCGGTCGGTGGCAGGCTCTCCCTCTTCTGCGACACCTGGCTGCCACAGGTAAAAGACCGATGGGTGAGAGACATTCGGTCTCACGGTTACAGGATAGAGTTCAGCTCTCGTCCTCTGACTCGATTCTTCAGAACATCTCCGCCCCCCGAAAGAGCCGATGCTCTTCTGCAGGCGGTGGGCACTCTGAAGGCAGAAGGAGTGGTGATCCCTGTTCCTCTTCAGCAACAGGGTCACGGTTTTTACTCCAACCTGTTTGTGGTTCCAAAGAATGACGGGTCTTTCCGTCCTGTCCTGGACCTACAACTGCTCAACAAACACGTAAAGACCAGGCGGTTCCGGATGGAATCCCTCCGCTCCGTCATCGCCTCAATGTCCCAAGGAGATTTCCTTGCATCGAGCGATATCAAAGATGCTTATCTTCACGTTCCGATTGCTCCAGAACTTCAGCGCTTCCTGCGCTTCGCCATAAGAGACGAACACTTTCCAGTTCGTGGCACTGCCGTTCGGCCTGGCGACAGCCCCCCGGGTTTTCACCAAGGTCATGGCTACAGTAGTCGCGGTCCTCCACTGCCAGGGTCACTCGGTGATCCCTTACTTAGACGATCCGCTAGTCAAGGCTTCCAAGAGGCATGCCAGCACAGCCTCAACGCTACTCTGGAGACTCTCCAGAGTTTCGGGTGGATCATCAATTTTCCAAAGTCAAATCTGACACCGGCCCAATCGCTGACATATCTTGACATGGAGTTTCATACCCTCTCAGCGATAGTGAAGCTTCCGCTGAACAAGCAGCGTTCACTACAGACGGGGGTGCAATCTCTCCTTCAAGGTCAGTCACTCCCCTTGAGGCGCCTCATGCACTTCCTCGGGAAGATGGTGGCAGCAATGGAGGCAGTCCCTTTCGCGCAGTTTCACCTGCGTCCTCTTCAATGGGACATCCTACGCAAATGGGACAGGAAACCGACGTCCCTTGACAGGAACGTCTCCCTCTCTCAGGCAACCAAAGCTTCCCTTCGGTGGTGGCTTCTTCCCACTTCATTATCGAGGGGGAATTCCTTCCTACTCCCATCCTGGGCGGTGGTCACGACGGACGCGAGTCTGTCAGGGTGGGGAGCAGTTTTTCTCCACCACAGGGCTCAGGGTACGTGGACTCAGCAAGAGTCCTCGCTTCAGATCAATGTTCTGGAGATCAGGGCAGTGTATCTGGCCCTAAAAGCGTTCCAGCAGTGGTTGGAAGGCAAGCAGATCCGAATTCAGTCGGACAACTCCACAGCGGTGGCATACATCAACCACCAAGGCGGGACACGCAGTCGGCAAGCCTTCCAGGAAGTCCGGCGGATTCTACTGTGGGTGGAAGCCACGGCCTCCACCATATCCGCAGTTCACATCCCAGGCGTAGAAAACTGGGGAGCAGACTTTCTCAGTCGCCAGGGCATGGACGCAGGGGAATGGTCCCTTCACCAGGACGGGTTTCAGGAGATATGTTGCCGCTGGGGCATGCCGGACGTCGACCTAATGGCGTCCCGGCACAACAACAAGGTACCGACGTTCATGGCACGGTCTCAAGATCCCAGAGCTATGGCGGCAGACGCCTTAGTTCAGGACTGGTCGCAGTTTCAGCTCACTTACGTGTTCCCTCCGTTGGCACTGTTGCCCAGAGTGTTACGCAAGATCAGGGCTGGCTGCCGCCGCGTCATCCTCGTCGCTCCAGACTGGCCGAGGAGGTCGTGGTACCTGGATCTGTGGCATCTCACGGTCGGCCAACCGTGGGCACTACCAGACCGACCAGACTTGCTGTCTCAAGGGCCGTTTTTCCATCTGAATTCTGCGGCCCTCAACCTGACTATGTGGCCATTGAGTCCTGGATCCTAGCGTCTTCAGGATTATCTCAAGAGGTCATTGCCACTATGAGACAGGCTAGGAAACCAACGTCCGCCAAAATCTACCACAGGACGTGGAAAATATTCCTGTCGTGGTGCTCTGCTCAGGGTTTTTCTCCCTGGCCATTTGCCTTGCCCCCTTTTCTGTCCCTCCTTCAATTTGGACTGGAAAAGGGTTTGTCGCTCGGCTCCCTTAAGGGACAAGTCTCAGCGCTCTCTGTGTTTTTCCAGAAGCGCCTAGCCAGACTTCCACAGGTACGCACGTTCCTGCAGGGGGTTTGTCACATCGTTCCTCCTTACAAGCGGCCGTTGGAACCCTGGGATCTAAACAGGGTGCTGATGGTTCTTCAGAAACCACCATTCGAGCCTATGAGGGATATTTCTCTCTCACGCCTTTCGCAGAAAGTGGTTTTCCTAGTAGCAGTCACTTCACTTCGGAGAGTGTCTGAGCTAGCAGCGCTGTCATACAAAGCTCCTTTCCTGGTGTTTCACCAGGACAAGGTGGTTCTGCGTCCGGTTCCGGAATTTCTCCCTAAGGTGGTATCCCCCTTTCATCTCAATCAGGGTATCTCCTTACCCTCTTTTTGTCCTCATCCAGTTCACCAATGTGAAAAGGATTTGCACTTGTTAGATCTGGTGAGAGCACTCAGACTCTACATTTCTCGTACGGCGCCCCTGCGCCGCTCGGATGCACTCTTTGTCCTTGTCGCTGGCCAGCGTAAAGGGTCACAGGCTTCCAAATCAAGCCTGGCTCGGTGGATCAAGGAACCAATTCTCGAAGCTTACCGTTCTGCTGGGCTTCCGGTTCCCTCAGGGCTGAAGGCCCATTCTACCAGAGCCGTGGGTGCGTCCTGGGCTTTGAGGCACCAGGCTACGGCTCAGCAGGTGTGTCAGGCGGCTACCTGGTCGAGCCTGCACACTTTCACGAAACACTATCAGGTGCATACCTATGCTTCGGCGGATGCCAGCATAGGCAGACGAGGCCTTCAGGCGGCGGTTGCCCACCTGTAGGAAGGGGCCGTTTTACGGCTCTATTACGAGGTATTATTTTACCCACCCAGGGACTGCTTTTGGACGTCCCAATTGTCTGGGTCTCCCAATGGAGCGACAAAGAAGAAGGGAATTTTGTTTACTTACCGTAAATTCCTTTTCTTCTAGCTCCAATTGGGAGACCCAGCACCCGCCCCTGTTTTTTTGTGTACACATGTTGTTCATGTTAAATGGTTTCAGTTCTCCGATATTCCTTCGGATTGAATTTACTTTAAACCAGTTTATAATTTTTTTTTTTTCCTCCTTCTTGCTTTTGCACCAAAACGGAGGAGCCCGTGGGAGCACGGGGGGTGTATAGGCAGAAGGGGAGGGGCTTTACACTTTTAGTGTAATACTTTGTGCGGCCTCCGGAGGCATAGCCTATACACCCAATTGTCTGGGTCTCCCAATTAGAGCTAGAAGAAAAGGAATTTACGGTAAGTAAACAAAATTCCCTTCTTTATCTAAATAAAAAAGACTTCCAGCATGTGCAGGAGTCATATGGGGCTGTGCAGCTAAGGATACTAGTCTGTACAGGAACCAGTAGGGTACAGGTGCAGCTGCGTTTAGTTACCTGTGTTGGAATACTAATGTGTATAACAGTATCTCTATACAGGGAGCTCCCCCTAGTGGTGGCTGCAGACAGGATCTTATCATGTATCTCTGTATACAGGGAGCTCCCCTTAGTGGTGGCTGCAGACAGGATCTTATCATGTATCTCTGTATACAGGGAGCTCCCCCTAGTGGTGGCTGCAGACAGGATCTTATCATGTATGTCTGTATACAGGGAGCTCCCCCTAGTGGTGGCTGCAGACAGGGTCTTATCATGTATCTCTGTATACAGGGAGCTCCCTCTAGTGGTGGCTGCAGACAGGATCTTATCATGTATCTCTGTATACAGGGAGCTCCCCCTAGTGGTGGCTGCAGACAGGATCTTATCATGTATCTCTGTATACAGGGAGCTCCCCCTAGTGGTGGCTGCAGACAGGATCTTATCATGTATCTCTGTATACAGGGAGCTCCCCCTACTGGTGGCTGCAGACAGGATCTTATCATGTATCTCTGTATACAGGGAGCTCCCCCGAGTGGTGGCTGCAGACAGGATCTTATCATGTATCTCTGTATACAGGGAGCTCCCCCTAGTGGTGGCTGCAGACAGGATCTTATCATGTATCTCTGTATACAGGTACCTCCTCCTAGTGGTGGCTGCAGACAGGATCTTATCATGTATCTCTGTATACAGGGAGCTCCCCCTAGTGGTGACTGCAGTGTTGAGATTATCTTGTCATGTACATCATATAGATTTGGTCAGATTCTATCCTCTAAATAAAGAAATGAAGACATAAAGGAAAAATCCAACATTTTATTTCCCTGTAAGATATTTTTTTTCCTATTTTTTTTGTATAGGACAAATCTCCGCTCCCAGATTGTAATCAAAAAGTAACAAGTTATTGCAATATGTTCATCTAACAAAAAGTGAGAGGTGACAGTAAAGAGCTGAGAACATTGGAAATACCGCAGGATGAGAACAGACACCGCAGCCTCGCACGCACACACCCGCCGCCGTGGAGCTGGTGAGCGCGCTTCTTGCCCCTCCAAAAAAAACAATGATCTTGTGGCAGCCGTACCAGCTTTACTACGGGACAGTGATAGCACTACAGAATGTTTAACCCCATGGCTGCCGCAGGAGATGCCATGAGTTGTTTCCAGCAGTCATGGGGTTAATCCGGAAAACATAGAAGGTGCAATGGCAAAATTTTTAATTTTTTGCAACTTTTTTTTGTAATTTTTTTTTTCTTCTTTTTGCTTTTTAGTGTTCATCCCCTCCTCAGATCATGCAGCTTGTGGGCAACATTTTCCAGTTCTGCCTCAATTGCGGCCAAACTCTCCAGTTCTTGTTCCTGTGAAAGGGAAAAAAAGAGAAGACCTGTTAGGATGTGCACGCACTCAATCCTACATGGCGGCATCCGTGATGTCACTACTGATTGTGTGACATCATTAAGCAGCATGGGTCTCCCGCCAGTACTAACCTCAGTCTTCCTGTTGGCGCTGCCTTCTTCCTCTGCCCTCTTTAGCATTGGCGCCTCTGTTTCGGCGCTGTCCTCCCGAGATGGCTGCCATTGTGTTTGGTCCTCAGCCGCCTGGCTGCTGGGTTCACTTTTGGACTTTTTGGGTGGAATCTTCATGGACATGTCGGGGTCCTCCTCGCTTCGTCTGGCGGCACACTTCTTAGCGCGTAGCTCCTTGGCAAGCTCGTCCATCTTATTCCATCGTTTAGAGTCTTCTAGCTCTTTGGATGAGGTGTCGTCGTCGCCCCGGGGGTTCTCCTCCGCGCAGTCTGTCGTTTCTGCGTCCTGTATGGGTTCCTTGCTGGCGTCAGATTCAGATTTGGAGTCTTCAGGAATCTTCATGGAGTCTGTAACAAGAAAAGTGCAAATCTCTGGAGTATAAACCCTGGAATAGCCCTGAATCTCCGCGCGGCTTCATGTCTAATGGGTTAGGATGTGTCCAGAACCTGCTTTCTGGAGACTATTTTTGGAGCCGTCCGGTTTCTGATGTTGTGCACGTAGTGAGTGTGAATAATCTCCTACAAATACATCCTGATCAGTGGTTGCATTGCAATCTGAGAAGCGCTGCGGGGGTTGGTGCAATTTATGTTGCGCAGTTTTTTTTTGAGATTTTGTAAAATTTCATGCACAAAGTCACCGTAAAATGCTGTGAATTTTCTGCAAGAAAATCAAAACCGAGATGTTTAAGATTAAGAATTCTGACTTTAATGTGATCTTGTTCTTTTCAATCTTTTTTTTTTTTATTTGGTTCTTTATGAATGTGGCTGCAGTTTTTATTATCCTGAGGTTTTCAGATGATGGATTTGTGACTTTTTTGACACATTTCAGCACAATCATATTCCAGGAGTCTTTTCTTCTTCCCTCTCTCTACAGGTGAAGACTCATTTTGGCCTCCAGTAGGGCACTGCGTAAAAATACTGCAAAATTAACGGGAAACCCCAGGTATAAAATGCACAAAAGCCTTCAAAATTTCTCAAAGACAAATTGTCTCAAGATCTAAACTGCAAAAACATATAAAGACGCCCCAATTTATCAATCAGAAGCGGAAGAAGAAAACGCAAGGATTCTACTAAATGGTCCGTGACTCGGGCCTATATGCGTGGAGAACTGGAGAGAATTGGGCGTATTGCGATATACTTTTTTGCCTGCAGGTTTTTTTTATAGACTACCGTATTTTTCGCTTTATAAGACGCACTTTTGTTCCCCCAAATTTGGGGGAAAGTAGGGGGTGCGTCTTATAAACCAAATATACGGATTATATACTGCAGGGTCCAGGGGAGGTGGGGGCTGCTCTGGAGCAGTTCTCGGGAGGCTGGTGCAGCTGCGGGAGGGAGCCTTTAATCTCCTGCTCCCGCTCAAATAATATGCACAGCCGCTGTCAATCACTGTGGTGCTGAAACCGCACTGCGTCGATGGGCTGGGGGAGCGGCCCATATTATATCTGCCTGTGTTTCCCTTTGATCGCACATGCCCCCCCTGTGTTAGCTATGGCCCCCATGCTGCTGCCCATCGTAAAATAAAAAACTCTTTACTTACCCCCTCCAGCGTGTCTCCCCGGTCTCCCTCCTGCTGCTGTGATTATGCACGCAGAGATTTCACTCTGCTGTGCCGATCACATGACCGGGACCGTGAATCAAGAAATGCAGGCAGGAGGCCGGAGCTCAACCCCAAGGAGGGGGACACGAGGGAGCACAGTGCTGGAGAAGGTAAGGAAAGAGTTTATTTTACTAAAAGCATCAGCATGGGGGCGATATCTAACACAGGGAGCCGTGTGTGCCAGCCACAGGGGGCCAGTGTGTGCCAGCCACAGGGGGCCAGTGTGTGCCAGCCACAGGGGGCCAGTGTGTGCCAGCCACAGGGGGCCAGTGTGTGCCAGCCACAGGGGGCCAGTGTGTGCCAGCCACAGGGGACATGTTGCATCACTGGGGGATGTGTGCCAGCACAAGGGGGTTATATTCAATATAAGGTGGCCATATCCAGATTAAGCAGGCTAATATTAGGATGGGGGGCTATGAGGGACATATACTCTATATGATTTGTTAGACGGACACTGGCATTATAAGACGGACCCCATTTATTAAAAAAAATTCTCTATTCCTTCACCAAATTTGGGGGTGCGTCTTATAATACGGAGCATCTTATAAAGCGAAAAATACGGTAATTGATTGGATGAAGCATTAGAATGGCATCTTACAATCCGCAGAGGATGCAGCGTCCCTCTGTCTGGCCCCTTATTACAGGTCCATTACACAATGAGTAGAGGATGACGAGGGTCCCGTCTGTACTCACTGTCCTCCCGCTGGGTGTCGTCCTCCTCATTATCTGCATCGTTGTGGGGATCTTCCTTCTCCTCCTCCTCCTCCTCGTGATCCTTCTTGGTCACGGTCTCCTTCTCGTCAGACGTGCGCCCCTCGCCGGCGTCCTCTCGGTTGTCTTTGGGGGGCTCCATCTCGTTGATCTCGTCAGTGATGCGGTTGTCGATCTCCTCGTCCTCGGAGGTGTCCTCCCTCTTGCTGATCTCGTTGCTCTCCAGCTCCTCAGCGCTGTCGTCTTCCTCCGGAGGCTCTGAGCTTCTTTTGCGCTCTTCTTCCTCGGATTGTTTCTTCTCTTCATCTCTTACTGGAGCGTTTTCTGGAAAAGCAGGAACTTGGGATTTTACTTCATCATTACAGAGGAGGTTAAAACAAAATGATGCAATGAATAAAGACAACTGCATTTTAGATTTTATTTTTTTGGGGGGTGAATAATTCCTTTTTAAGGTATGTTACACAGTAATGAAAATTCCTTGAAGAGCTCGGATTCATTATTGTCTTTTTCTGGCTACGGTTTGTTTTTTCTTCTTCTCACTTCACAATCCAAAGCCTATTTTTCAGAATTTCGCCTTTTGTCCATGGGAATAGAGTGCATTAATCTCTGCACGTGTCAGACCTCTTATAGGGGGCTGTCATGGTCATTTGTGCTCCCAGTATGATACCAGTAGACGGACATTTGGCTTTGGTTGTGAATGGAGGAGAAAAACGTATTTTGAACCGATTGTATTATTTAACTCATAAATTACTTATCCACAGGCTGAATGCTGGGAATATTTGTACTCCAGGTCCCTCCCCCGACCTACACCTGCCGTGTGATGGCTATAGAGACCTGTATATCGCCTCTCCCCCGCACTACACCTGCCGTGTGATGGCTATAGAGACCTCTGTATATCGGCCCCTCCACCGCCCTACACCTGCCGTGTACTGGCTATAGAGGCCTCTGTATATTGGCCCCTCCCCCGCCCTACACCTGCCATGTACTGGCTATAGAGACCCCTGTATATCAGCCCCTCCCCCGCACTACACCTGCCGTGTGATTGCTATAGAGACCTGTATATCGCCCCTCCCTACACCTGCCGTGTACTGGCTATAGAGGCCTCTGTATATTGGCCCCTCCCCCGCCCTACACCTGCCATGTACTGGCTATAGAGACCCCTGTATATCGGCCCCTCCCCCGCACTACACCTGCCGTGTGATGGCTATAGAGACCTCTGTATATCGGCCCCTCCCCCGCACTACACCTGCCGTGTGATGGCTATAGAGGCCTCTGTATATCGGCCCCTCCCCCGCCCTACACCTGCCGTGTGCTGGCTATAGAGGCCTCTGTATATCGCCCCTCCCCCGACCTACACCTGCCGTGTGCTGGCTATAGAGGCCTCTGTATAGCGGCCCCTCCCCCGCACTACACCTGCCATGTGATGGCTATAGAGACCTCTGTATATCGGCCCCTCCCCCGCACTACACCTGCCGTGTGATGGCTATAGAGGCCTCTGTATATCGGCCCCTCCCCCTCCCTACACCTGCCGTGTGATGGCTATAGAGGCCTCTGTATATCGGCCCCTCCCCCGCCCTACACCTGCCGTGTGATTGCTATAGAGACCTCTGTATATCGCCCCTCCCCCGCACTACACCTGCCGTGTGATGGCTATAGAGGCCTCTGTATATCGGCCCCTCCCCCGCACTACACCTGCCGTGTGATGGCTATAGAGGCCTCTGTATATCGGCCCCTCCCCCGCACTACACCTGCCGTGTGATGGCTATAGAGGCCTCTGTATATCGGCCCCTCCCCCGCACTACACCTGCCGTGTGATGGCTATAGAGACCTCTGTATATCGGCCCCTCCCCCGCACTACACCTGCCGTGTGATGGCTATAGAGACCTCTGTATATCGGCCCCTCCCCCGCACTACACCTGCTGTGTGATGGCTATAGAGACCTCTGTATATCGGACCCTCCCCCGCACTACACCTGCCGTGTGCTGGCTATAGAGGCCTCTGTATATTGGCCCCTCCCCCGCCCTACACCTGCCGTGTGCTGGCTATAGAGACCCCTGTATATCGGCCCCTCCCCCGCACTACACCTGCCGTGTGCTGGCTATAGAGACCTCTGTATAGTGGCCCCTCCCCCGCACTACACCAGCCGTGTGCTGGCTATAGAGACTCCTGTATATCGCCCCTCCCCCGCCCTACACCTGCCATGTACTGGCTATAGAGACCCCTGTATATTGGCCCCTCCCCCGCCCTACACCTGCCGTGTGATGGCTATAGAGACTCCTGTATATCGGCCCCTCCCCCGCACTACACCTGCCGTGTGATGGCTATAGAGACCCCTGTATATCGGCCCCTCCCCCACCCTTCCCCTGCCGTGTGCTGGCTATAGAGGCCTCTGTATATCGGCCCCTCCCCCGCTCTACACCTGCCGTGTGCTGGCTATAGAGGCCTCTGTATATCGGCCCCTCCCCCGCACTACACCTGTCGTGTGCTGGCTATAGAGACCTCTGTATATCGGCCCCTCCCCCGCACTACACCTGTCGTGTGCTGGCTATAGAGGCCTCTGTATATCGCCCCTCCCCCGCCCTACACCTGCCGTGTGCTGGCTATAGAGGCCTCTGTATATCGCCCCTCCCCCGCACTACACCTGCCGTGTGCTGGCTATAGAGACTTCTGTGTAGCGGCCCCTCCCCCGCCCTACACCTGCCGTGTGCTGGCTATAGAGGTCTCTGTATATCGCCCCTCCCCCGCACCGCACTACACCTGCCGTGTGCTGGCTATAGAGACCTCTGTATATCGCCCCTCCCCCGCCTTACACCTGCCGTGTGCTGGCTATAGAGGTCTCTGTATATCGGCCCCTCCCCCGCACTACACCTGCCGTGTGATGGCTATAGAGGCCTCTGTATAGCGGCCCCTCCCCCGCACTACACCTGCCGTGTGATGGCTATAGAGACCTCTGTATATCGCCCCTCCCCCGCACTACACCTGCCGTGTTATGGCTATAGAGGCCTCTGTATATCGCCCCTCCCCCGCACTACACCTGCCGTGTGCTGGCTATAGAGGCCTGTGTATATGGTCCCTTCCCCCGCCCTACACCTGCCGTGTCATGGCTATAGAGACCTCTGTATATCGCCCCTCCCCCGCACTACACCTGCCGTGTGATGGCTATAGAGACTTCTGTGTAGCGGCCCCTCCCCCGCACTACACCTGCCGTGTGATGGCTATAGAGACTTCTGTATATCGGCCCCTCCCCCGCCCTACACCTGCCGTGTGATGGCTATAGAGACTTCGGTGTAGCGGCCCCTCCCCCGCACTACACCTGCCGTGTGATGGCTATAGAGACTTCTGTGTAGCGGCCCCTACCCCGCACTACACCTGCCGTGTGATGGCTATAGAGACCTCTGTATATCGCCCCTCCCCCGCACTACACCTGCCGTGTTATGGCTATAGAGGCCTCTGTATATCGGCCCCTCCCCCGCCCTACACCTGCCGTGTGATGGCTATAGAGACCCCTGTATATCGGCCCCTCCCCCGCCCTACACCTGCCGTGTGATGGCTATAGAGGCCTCTGTATATCGGCCCCTCCCCCGCACTACACCTGCCGTGTGATGGCTATAGAGGCCTCTGTATATCGGCCCCTCCCCTGCACTACACCTGCCGTGTGATGGCTATAGAGACCCCTGTATATCACCCCTCCCCCGCCCTTCACCTGCCGTGTGCTGGCTATAGAGACCTCTGTATATCGGCCCCTCCCCCGCACTACACCTGCCGTGTGATGGCTATAGAGGCCTCTGTATATCGGCCCCTCCCCCGCCCTACACCTGCCGTGTGATGGCTATAGAGGCCTCTGTATGTCGCCCCTCCCCCGCACTACACCTGCCGTGTGATGGCTATAGAGGCCTCTGTATAGCGGCCCCTCCCCCGCACTACACCTGCCGTGTGATGGCTATAGAGACCCCTGTATATCACCCCTCCCCCGCCCTTCACCTGCCGTGTGCTGGCTGCATTGCTGATGGCTGGGAGTATAATGTGAATGTATTAGGGCACAATGTCAGTAGCTCCTCTAATCCTCTAATTTTCGTGGCCTCAGTGGGGCCATATCACATAAGCCGTGAATTCCGGTCTTTGGGGAACCTCAAGGTTGTGACGGGGGAGGTCTGAGTCACCGCGACACTCACCGGACGGGAGAGGCTCATCACTCTGCTTCTCAAGGATGCCGGATAGCTCCTCCCTGAACCCGCCATTCTTCTTCTGCTTCCTCAGTCTCTCCATCGCTCCTAAGGAGGGGAAGTGTGGTGATATAAAACCCAACACTGTACAGAATGGGGTACAGTCACCCCCAGCCCTGACTACAATGTCAGGAAACACTGCAGCTGGTGAGGCCTTGGAAAAGCGAGTGCAATCATGCCTGGTCAGCGATGGGGCGGGGCTGACAACCTCTAACATGTATACAGGCAGGTTGTCAGCAGTAATAGAGGAGGAGCTGGTACTGTTTAAGGGGTGTGGCCTCATGTCTGATCATGTCAATATATCTGATGTCATTACTAGGGGGTGGGGCTGGATATAAGGGGTGTGGCCTCATGTTTGATTACGTCATATCAGTGATGTCATCACCATGGGGTGGGGCTTACACCTCATGTATACGGGCAGGTTGTCAGCAGTAATAGATTAGTAGCTGGTGCTTTGTTTAAGGGGTGTGGCCTCATGTCTGATCACATGTCACTATATTAGTGATGTCATTACCAGGGGGCGGGGCTGGATCTAAGGGGTGTGGCCTCATGTCTCCCATGTTACTATATCAGTGATGTCATTACCAGGGGGCAGGGCTGAATATAAGGGGTGTGGCCTCATGTCTGATCACGTCAATATGAGTGATGTCATTACCAGGGGGCGGGACCTTATGTCTGATTACGTCATTATATCAGTGATGTCATTACCAGGGGGTGGGGATGAATCTAAGGCGTGTGGCCTCACGTCTGATCACATGTCAATATATCAGATGTCATTACCAGGGGGCGGAGCCTTATGTCTGATTACGTCATATCAGTGATGTCATCACCATGGGGCGGGGCTTACACCTCACACACGTATACAGGCAGGTTGTCAGCACTACTAGAGGAGGGGCTGGTGCTGTGTATACGGTGTGTGGTCTCCTGTCTGATCACAGATGCAGAGATCACTCCTGCTATACGGCTCTGTGTAGGGGATGATGAGAGTTGTATTCCTCGGGGTCTAGTTACAGCTGTGGTTGGAGGTGACGCAGATTTTCCTGCTCCCCGCAGGTGATGCTCCTATTATTAGCGCCTTTGTCTCTATGGCAGTCGCCCTCGTGTTTGTTACCGCTGGGATTTATATCACGAGTGCAGAACCTGGCGCAGCGCGGACCCCGAGAATACAGAAGCTGTAAAAGGTCCCATTCAATATCTGCCTGCGCCGCGCTGCGCTGCGCACACGTCTGCCCGTCACAGCCTTTCCTGACCAATATCCACAGAAATATTTATCAGGAAATTAATTGAGTTATAATTTCTCGCTGGCTGTCTATAAAAGTGACCATTATTGATAATGCGCGTGGTCCATACATCTGCAGATCTAGACCCCCCCCCACCCACCTCGTACAATTGATCGCAGAAATATTCTCCATTACTGACAGCAAGCAGAGCTCTCCAGGAGTGATGGTTGTGAGATACAGCCTCGGAGTCTCCTTACCTTGGGCTGCGAGTTCCTGCAGCTCCTTGAGTAGATTCTGGTGGCGCAGGATGGAAATGATCCTTTCATCTAGGAAAAAAAATCCACACGTGACCACTGAGGATCCGGAGGCGGTAAGACACTTTACCTCTGCGAGAACTGTCCATGAGCAGAATATCCGGCGTGGGACGGGGGTACATGGGATCAATATATACAAATATGGGAAGGGGCACAATGTATAGGACCCCCTGGGGCCATCAGATTCTGCAGGACAGAGGCAGTGATAAGAAATCAAAGATTACTCAGATGCTGATTATTGGGGTCAGTGCATGGGTGTGGCCAGTGCACGGCCCCGCCTCCCTCACTGATGATTGACAGCACAGGCTTTCCTGAGCTTTCTCTGCACACCACGCTGTCAGTCGCCCATGAAGGAGGCGGGGCCGTGCACTGGCCACACCCAGGATGCACTGAACCCGATAATTAGCATCTGAATAATCTTCGATTTCATATCTTACTTTGTATATACTGATCCCAGGGTGTACCCCAATTAGCACTGGCCACACCCAGGATGCACTGAACCCGATAATTAGCATCTGAATAATCTTCAATTTCTTATCACTGCCTCAGTCCTGCAGAATCTGAATGTCCCAGGGGGGTCCTATACATTGTGTCCCTTCCCATCTTACTTTGTATATATTGATTCCAGGATGCACCCCAATTAGGACTGGCCACACCCACAATGCACCCCAATTAGCATCTTTTATTAAACCCCATTCTAGTTGCTGCCTCCCTTCTGCAGAACATGAAGATGTGATTTTTTTTATTGGGCCAAAATACAAGGCCGAGTCTAGTTCATAAAATCAATTCGGCCCCATTAAAAAAAAGTTACCCTTTAATTTACCAGTGACTCCTTGTGGGGGGTCATGTGACCTAACCTGCCAATCAGCCTCCTCCAATGGTAAAAAACCTCACACAGGACAGCTGTTCTACTATTGGAGGAGGCTGATCTGGTCACGTGACCCTCCAGTAGTAGCCGCTATCAGCACAGAAGTGCTGGTCAGGGTGTGAGGAGATCTGCACTAAGTCTCTGACCCCCGAGGATCCAGCGAGCCCGGCCTGGTGTCTAGCAGGGTAGGTTGTATCTATTTATTTCCTGCACCATCAACTTTAGTTTAGTGTTTGGCGATAAATCAGCCGAGAAGCAAATAAAAACTATAAAGTCTGTAACAAAAATCCATCCCAACCATGCTTCATAGCCCCATCCATGCGTTCATGTTAGAGGGATTCTCCACTGATGGGGCCTTATTTTTATTATAAAGGACTTCCTATTTAAACTCACCCCCTCGGAGGGTCTCCAGGCAGTCCTCGCTGGTGGGAACAGGGTTGGGCTTGGACAAAGTGTCAGAAATCACTTCCACAATGCATTTCAGAACCTGGAAGTAGGTAAAAAGGATGAGGGAAATAAACAGCTGAGGGTTTGTTACAATGTATCCAGTTTACAGTCCTGTACACATGAGCCGCAGCAATCCCTGCATCCTGAGAGTTATACAGTAATTCTCACATCATAGATACTTTACAGAACAAAGATCTAGAAAGTGAAGAATTGAAAAGAGGCAGAAGTTTCTTCTCTCTGGTTCTCCATCGTTCCTTATCTACGAGGGGAGCAGGTGCGGGGCCGGTCCAGCAGGAGGGGTCACAGCCATGATGTGCTGACACTTGTAGTTCTCCAGGATCTACCCCTCACCGCAGCCTCCTGCTTTACTGTTCATTATCTACGAGGGGAGCAGGTGCGGGGCCGGTCCAGCAGGAGGGGTCACAGCCATGATGTGCTGACACTTGTAGTTCTCCAGGATCTACCCCTCACCGCAGCCTCCTGCTTTACTGTTCATTATCTACGAGGGGAGCAGGTGCGGGGCCGGTCCAGCAGGAGGGGTCACAGCCATGATGTGCTGTCACTTGTAGTTCTCCAGGATCTACCCCTCACCGCAGCCTCCTGCTTTACTGTTCCTTATCTACGAGGGGAGCAGGTGCGGGGCCGGTCCAGCAGGAGGGGTCACAGCCATAATGTGCTGTCACTTGTAGTTCTCCAGGATCTACCCCTCACCGCAGCCTCCTGCTTTACTGTTCCTTATCTACGAGGGGAGCAGGTGCGGGGCCGGTCCAGCAGGAGGGGTCACAGCCATGATGTGCTGTCACTTGTAGTTCTCCAGGATCGACCCCTCACCGCAGCCTCCTGCTTTACTGTTCCTTAATCACTGATGTGAATCCTTCGCTAAGAATAGAGTCGGTGAATAATTAATCCGAGCCGTCAATGAATGATTTAGAGGGAAACATCGCAAGATGCAAAAATGTCTCACGCTGAGCGGCAAGAAAATAAAAATCTTTAATGGAGCCGACAGATGAGATCAGCAACATGTCTGTAAGTCTTATTATAGGAAACAGTCAGTAAGCTGGGGCCACACTGCCCCCCGTGGGGCTCCTGTAATGCCCGAGGCAGGTAGTTATTCCCAAATAGGAACCGAGCCACAATGCAGGCCAGTAACCTAAGAGCTCTGCAGACAGATTTCAGCTCTGAAGCTGCACTGGATTTGACTAAGACCTGATGATATTGGGGAGCAGATTCTTTTCTGCCAAGAGATTAGGTTTGTTGCCAAATGTCTTTCTGTCCTCAGTTTTTCAAACAAGCTGAAGCTGTCTGCTCCCCAGCACTGCTGGCCAAGTTAGTCCCAATGGTCCTGAATTATTATTGTCCCCAATATACAAAATAGTCTATTGCTTTCTGTTATCAGTCATTTCAGGGCGGGCGGGGGGGATTATTGTGCTTTGCAATGGGATGAGTGCACCATACTGTGGTAATCGCATCTCCAGGACTGGGAGCTTGAAGCTTGTGGACCACAATCTCTAAAAGGGCCCCCAACTTTCTTGCATTGTTAGAAAAGGCCGAGTGCTCCTCCCATCCCTGCCCCCCTATAATTACTGCCCCCCCCCCCCCCCCGGATGCCCCTCTTACACCAGACGCACATTGGAGGGTCAGGGGCAGTTCAGTGTCCTCTCCCAGATATCACAATACACCGTGGTGCACACACAATCTGCCCCGCTCTGGTGACATGCGCCATGTGCGGATGTGCTATGTGCGGGGAGGATCTGCTCTCCGGAGACTAATCCTGCCAGTTACATGATTAGCCAGGAGCTAAACCTGGGGCCGAGGCACAAAAGATCCGAGCTGCAGCCCCCAGTGGAGTCAGCGGCTAATCTCAGCCATTTATTAACGGACTGGTCCAGAACCTGCCCCCAACACAGTGACCTCCCTGTCCCCAACAAAGTGACCTCCCTGTCCCCAACAAAGTGACCTCCCTGTCCCCAACAAAGTAACCTCCCTGTCCCCATCACAGTGACCTCCCTGTCCCCATCACAGTGACCTCCCTGTCCCCAACAAAGTGACCTCCCTGTCCCCATCACAGTGACCTCCCTGTCCCCATCACAGTGACCTCCCTGTCCCCATCACAGTGACCTCCCTGTCCCCATCACAGTGACCTCTCTGCCTCATCGCAGTGACCTCCCTGCCCCCATCACAGTGACCTCCCTGCCTCATTGCAGTGACCTCCCTGCCCCCATCGCAGTAATATCCCTGCCCCATCGCAGTAATATCTACCCCAGAGATATGACCAGAGGACATGTGTCCCCGCCATTATATTACATCTATGATCTGTGGGACATGACACGGCTCGATGCCACGGCCTCACATTGTACAGAGCAGTATGAGCTCATCCCATACAATGAGATCGCACTGTTCTATACATCATCCACAGCAATCTAGGCCATCGCACCACAGAGCGCAGGAGCCGCGGCTGCAGACGCCTCCGAACACAGTCACTTACAGCTGTGACCAAATGTCTTAAGACTGACACAAGTTTTGCTTTTTTGACATTTTGCTTCTTCAGTGATTTTTGCTCTTTTAGTTTGACATTTCTATGGTTACCGTCTTATTCACAAATCCATCAAGTTTCTGTACAGATTGAATATTCCCAGCGCTGCCCCGGATTTTCCGGACGTCTGCCCTTCCCCGAGCGGCTGGATATCGGCTCCTGGGCAGATCCGGACTGCAGACCCGATCTTCTCTCATCAGAACTAGGTGACCCGGTTTCAACATATTGCAAAAAGCATCATCCCCAAATTGTACTAGATGATGGGAGAAGTTGTTCTTGAAGAAAATTTAGATCCAGTTCTATATTCATGGATGTGATCTTGGGAGTGAGCTCCTCCATGGATGAAAGCCCCCCACACATTGTGAGGGACCCCTTTCATGGATGAGAAGTCCCCACACGTTGTGAGTGACCCCTTCCATGGATGAGAAGCCCCCACACATTGTGAATGACCCCTTCCATGGATGAGAAGCCCCCACAAATTGTGAATGACCCCTTCCATGGATGAGAAGCCCCCACACATTGCGAATGACCCCCTCCATGGATGAGAAGCCCCCGCACATTGAGCCCCTCCATGGATGACAAGCCCCCACATATTGTGAATGACAAGCCCTTACATATTGTGAGTGACCCCCTCTATGGATGAGAAGCCCCCACACATTATGAATGACCCCTTCCATGGATGACAAGCCCCCACATATATTGTGAATGACAAGCCCCCACATATTGAGTGACCCCCTCCATGGATGAGAAGCCTCCACACATTGTGAATGACCCCTTCCATGGATGACAAGCCCCCACACATTGTGAATGACCCCCTCCATGGATGAAAAGCCCCCACACATTGTGAATGACCCCCTCCATGGATGAAAAACCCCCACACATTGTGAATGACCCCTTCCATGGGTAAGAAGCCCCCACACGTTGTGAATGACCCCCTCCATGGATGAGAAGCCCCCACACGTTGTGAATGACCCCCTCCATGGATGAAAAGCCCCCACACGTTGTGAATGACCCCTTCCATGGGTGAGAAGCCCCCACACGTTGTGAATGACCCTCTCCATGGATGAGAAGCCCCACACATTGTGAATGACCCCCTCCATGGATGAGAAGCCCCCGCACATTGAGCCCCTCCATGGATGACAAGCCCCCACATATTGTGAATGACAAGCCCTTACATATTGAGTGACCCCCTCCATGGATGAGAAGCCCCCACACATTATGAATGACCCCTTCCATGGATGACAAGCCCCCACATATTGTGAATGACAAGCCCCCACACATTGTGAGTGACCCCCCTCCATGGATAAGAAGCCCCCACACATTGTGAATGACCCCCTCCATGGATGAGAAGCCCCCACACATTGTGAATGACCCCCTCCATGGATGAGAAGCCCCCACACATTGTGAATGACCCCCTCCATGGATGAGAAGCCCCCACACATTGTGAATGACCCCCTCCATGGATGAAAAGCCCCCACACATTGTGAATGACCCCCTTCATGGGTGAAAAGCCCCCACACATTGTGAATGACCCCTTCCATGGGTGAGAAGCCCCCACACGTTGTGAATGACCCCCTCCATGGATGAGAAGCCCCCACACGTTGTGAATGACCCCCTCCATGGATGAGAAGCCCCCACACGTTGTGAATGACCCTCTCCATGGATGAGAAGCCCCCACACATTGTGAATGACCCCCTCCATGGATGAGAAGCCCCCACACATTGTGAATGACCCCCTCCATGGATGACAAGCCCCCACATCAGTGGTGTCAGGAGACTTTCGTGCTGTAGACACCGGACTCCTGGGAGCGTTCACCTTGTTTTCTCCAATCATTCCTCCAGATGTCCCAAACCACAGAGTGATATCTCCGCGCTCTGATGAGACCAGATCGGGTCTGCAGTCCGGATCTGCCCAGAAGCCGATCTCCGGCCGCCGGGCGAGGGGCAGAAGTCTGGAGAATCCGGGGCAGCGCTGGGAATATTCAGTCTGCACAGGAACTTCATGGATTTGTCAATAATATGTAACAATTTATGGAATGTTTCTTTTTTAAATCAGGTTCATTTTTATTTAACATCAAAATTATACAACACATAAAATAATTCCCTCCATAGAAATATCACAGAAAGGGAAAAAACCTTTAGTCAATAAGAAAAACCACACAAATAACATAATAAACAATGCACCCGCAGTCCACGTCTCATTTCAATATGGGTCTCAAAGTGCATATTATTTCCCAATATATTCTCCATAGTATAGCTTACCCAGCATCATTATGACATTATATATATATATACACATATACATACACGCACGCACGCACACACATATACATGCACACACATATACATGCACACACATATACATGCACACACCTTCCAGCAGTACGCATATCACCCTATTTGAGGAAATTTGTTAACCGGTCAGAAGGAGAAGGACCTGGTCGCTCGCACTGTCCTGCAGTAACGCCGAGGAGGGAAGGCCTGGGGTATCCAACCATGCCCCCCAGATCTTATAGAACTTTTTCAATGCATTTCTTTTAAGGTATACTCCTCTCTCCAGTCGAAGTATAGCGTTTACTCTTTCCCTAAAATCCCCGATGACCGGAGGCGCTGGGTCCAACCAGTGGTAGGCCAACAGTTTCCTAGCCTGGTACAAGAGACGTGTAATACCGACCATTACCGGCGAACTCAAGTCCACCCCCCCCTCCAGTAGACCCAGGATACATATAATAGGTCTTGGCTGTAGACGGATATTGAAAACTTGTCTAACCAAATCTAGTACTGCCCTCCAGTAATCTTCAATGTTCCCACAGGACCACATCATATGCATCAGATTCGCACCCTCCTGCCCGCACCTAGGACACAGATCATCCATCCTAACTCCCATCTTATGCAATAGACTAGGTGTCCTATATACTCTATGTAACAGGAATAGCTGTGACAGTCGTTGGCTTTCAGATACAGCAAGGCTTGGAGTCTGAGACAGGACCTCACCCCACTGTTCCTCTGTCATAGGGCCTAGGTCCCTCTCCCACTTCTCTCTAGCCTGCAAAGGGAATTTGTCGAGGTGTCTAGATAACATCACTGTATACAACCTAGAAATAATACCATAGGAGCGATCAGATGTCAACAATTCAGTAAGAGTGTGATTCCGCTCTATCCTAATGTCCATACGACGTGTCTGTGTCTCATAGGCATGACGGAGCTGCAGGTATTGGTAAAAGGAACTGTGCGGTATCCCAAACTCAGCTTGAAGCTGGTCAAATCTTTTAAGTATATTATTCTGAAGAATCTGAGACACCTGATGCACCCCCCTGCTCACCCACATTCTCCAACCCGGGAGTCTCTGCAGCTCCGCCAGTCCACGATTATGCCATAAGGGCCAGTACTCAGTCATTCCTGATATTCCCAGCAACTGCTTCCCTCTATCCCACACCTTGTACATCAATGATAATGTTGGATATAATGTTCCTCCTCTGGGTGAGTATCCTGCATCCAAAAAAGCCACTGGGTGTCCCCATTCTGCAAGGCCCCTCACCAATTTGCCCCCAGCGTCATATGCCTCATCCTTTCCCCACCCCCTGAAGTGCTGCATCTGTGCCGCAACATAATAAACCCACGGGTTGGGGACTGCCAGACCCCCATCCTCCTTCCCTCTCTGCAGGGTCTCAATTTTTATGGAATGTTTCTAATTGTATCTCAGTAACTATAGAAACGGCCAAATAAAAGAACTAAGAATCCTGAAGTAGCAAACTTTAGGATTCAATCTCTCCACTTTTGGCCATTCTGCTATCAGAGCGTCCGTCTGTCGTGATGTCAATAGGGCTGCGAATACAATGGACACAAGTGTGTAGAGATCATTCGGACGCGGGTGATCTCGCTGTGGGGGTCCTGAATGTTAGATTGTTGAACTAGATGACAGACTGAATTAATATCACCTACAGTCTGGAAACATATTGGAGCTTTTTGCTTGCTGTCAGTGAATAGATTTATCCTCCTACATCAGCTGAAGGCTCTCACTTGTCTCTGCTCAGGATAGTTCGGGTAACAATCTCTCCCCGGGAGAAGTATTCGGTTAGTGCAGTCTTTCTACCTGTCACTATAGTAATGTTCTCAGTCACTGACAGCAAGCAGATTATGGCAATGGAGAGGAAATACTAGAATTATTTACAAAACTTCAACTATTCTTTGGTTTTTAAGATTTGTTTTGTGGCAAGAAAAACAAATAAAATGCAAGTTTCTTAAAACAAAAAACCTCTCAAACCATTTCCATCTGTATCAATGAGAGAAATGACGGAGCTCCTGGTTCTTTGTCGGATAATGAGGGGCCGATATGAGCAGAGGTTTCTCCTTCAGTCTCGTCTCCCTCCCCCCTATCATAAGACTACGGGGCCATTATGAGCTGCAGGATGCGGATATATTATATCTCCTGTGACCTTACATTATAGGAAATCGTGCTCCCCTCCCCCCACTGTGATCCATGGCCGGAGCGATCTCCTTACCTTAGTATCATCTGCAGAGTCTCGGGCGGAGGCAGGAAAGGAGAATACTGCAAAAGAGAACAATAAACCATAACCCTGAGAAATAAGCCGAAATGTACAAGGGGGCTGGCTCCATAGCAAATAACTAGAGCACCCCCAAACTTTACCCAGTCCTTATACTCCTCTTAGTTATAGAACACATTTCACCCCCATTTCTTTTTGGGGGGATAAAAGCAGGATGAGTCTGAGACATGGGCCCCATAGCATCTGCAGGGGATAGAAAACATGGCACATATGGGGCCAAATCCAGGTAGTAGACCACAGCTACACAGTCGGAGTGATCTGCACGGAGAGGAGACCTTTCCACAATAGGGGCTGACATTTTGTTCATTGCTCTCGCCAATTACCGAAAAAAGCCTGACTGCCCCCAGCACCCATTGGTGCCCTAATCTTTCGGAGGTATAACTGCAGCCGGCAGGTCTCCTAGAAGAAGAAGGAAAATGCATCGTCCTCTGAGAACACAAGCACTGGTCCCTAACCACAGGGAAATGTAACCGCGTGCACTGAAGACCGACATTACAGATATATATGGATTGTATCAGAAGCCACAGTCCGGGGAAGCCATCATATAACATGTAATACACAGGGATGCACAAAGCTGCAGGTCCCAATACAAGGAAATGATATGAAAGGTGGAGAGAAGGCTGATAAAACCGAGGCGGAGGAGAAGCAGCGAGGCCGCGGAGGCTGCAATGACCTTGCTTTATAGTCCAGTTGGGAATCGAAGAGTTGGGGAATCTTTGGAGCCAAACAGCCCCAGCCTAATCCCACTAATCAGCGTCTGCACCGGGTCATGTCAAGGAGGTCTGTAAACTTCTCCTGTCCCTGATCCGGAATCTCACTCACATGTGCAGCGGTGGGGGGCGATCGCCATAGCTGTGGTGGAGACCCTTCTATACACTGCTGTCTTATCTGAAACCTACCTCCTCTTAGTCCTGAGTCTTCCCTTCCTTAGAGACCTGCACCTGCTGAATAGACGCTGTGCTTGGTGCTGGTCCGATCTCACCCCATAGACCCCATTCTCTTGATACTGATCACCCCATAGACCCCATTCTCTTGATACTGATCCCACTGTCATTGGTTCTGATCCGATCTCACCCCATAGACCCCATGTCCTTGATACTGAACCCATTCTCCTTGGTGCTGACCCTGCACTGCTTCTAGGGTGCTGCTGTCCTTGGTGCTGACCCTGCACTGCTTCTAGGGTGCTGCTGTCCTTGGTGCTGACCCTGCACTGCTTCTAGGGTGCTGCTGTCCTTGGTGCTGACCCTGCATTGCTTCTAGGGTGCTGTCCTTGGTACTGACGCTGCACTATTTCTAGGGTGCTGTCCTTGGTGCTGACCCTGCACTGTTTCTAGGGTGCTGTCCTTGGTGCTGACCCTGCACTGTTTCTAGGGTGCTGTCCTTGGTGCTGACCCTGCACTGTTTCTAGGGTGCTGTCCTTGGTGCTGACCCTGCATTGCTTCTAGGGTTCTGTCCCTGCACTGCTTGTAGGGTGCTGTCCTTGGTGCTGATGCTACACTGCTTCTAGGGTGCTGTCCTTGGTGCTGACCCTGCATTGCTTCTAGGGTTCTGACCCTGCACTGCTTCTAGGGTGCTGTCCTTGGTGCTGATGCTACACTGCTTCTAGGGTGCTGTCCTTGGTGCTGACCCTGCACTGCTTCCAGGGTGCTGTCCTTGGTGCTGACCCTGCACTGCTTCCAGGGTGCTGCTGTCCTTGGTGCTGGAAGGACAGGCACGGCAGCAGACCCCCCCCCCCCTATTGCCCCTCTTACCTTGCACTGCACACAGGGCTACAGATAACACCCCAATACACAGCATTGTGCGGGGGGAGGGCTGGCCGCAGTCAGGGGTGACGATGGCGGTTATATCCTTTTGTTTCACAGTCCTGGTCCTGGAGAGAAATGAGATGGATAAATAGCAGAATGGAAGCAGCTGCCACAATGAGAGGAGGCTGCAGATTAGGGGCCGCAAGTATGGGATTAATGGGATTAGTGCTACCTGCCTGCCTGGCTTTCTCCAGATACTGAGCACTGCAGCAGTCTACTCTATATATGCCAGACCCAGTGGAAGTGATGTCACAGCCTCCTCCCCCCCCTACCTGGTGCTGAGGATGGAGGGGGTCAGCTGCAGACTGGGGGAGGGGGCTGTTATCACATCCTTATTCTGTATAGGTTGCATGGAGCCGTCAGCGGAGGGGGAATTAATTAGAAGTAAAGCTCCAGTGAACACTAAATGTTTGTATCATGTAAGCGCTCAGCTCTTAAGATGATTAAAAAGTCTAAGGAAGCATTCTCCGAGAACAGGCGGCTAAATCCCGGCTTTCATATGAAGCTTGAAAAAAGGAAAGACCAAATTGAAATGTGTCTAAGCGCAGAAGATACATGATCCTCGCCCCTTCACATGGATTTCCAATGGAGGCCGAGCATGGAGCGCCGCTAAATCAGATGTCACCGAGGGCCGCCGACAGCAGCTGCCGCTAATCAGGGTCATTACCTTAATTACAATGGGGTCTGGTTTCACATTCGTGGGTTTCCTTCCTGCTGGAAGTCGGGATATTCACAAGACGACTGCTTCAACCCACTGGACACTAAGTAAATATAGCTGCTACCACCAAGTGTCACCATGCTGGGAGTTGTAGTCCCCCCCATACAAGAGTGTAGGAGCAAAGTCCGAGTTTAAGAGGGAATATGCACACATTCTGCCTTGATTAGCTAATTGTGTGGTCCGGCTGACGAAGCCCTCAGATATCATGGCACAAGGAGGCAAGAGGTGAATAAAAAGGAATTAGGAACTCAAAGTATAAATAAAGTTTGCCGGACACCATCTTCCTCCACAGCATCGGCCTATGCAGGTTCTTTTCAGATTATGGATAAAACCAACATGAAATAGATACCGAGTCCCAGAGCTGCAGGATGGACGGCTCCAGGGTATACAGAGCCCTACAGCCACATAGGCAGAATTCATGTCCTGAGACCCAAGTCGAGTCCATAAGTATTCTGCAAATCACAGAGGTGGGGATTCCTACTTACACCACAAATCACAGAGGAGGGAATCCCAATTCAGACCGCTAATCACAGAGGAGGGAATCCCGACTCAGACCGCAAATCACAGAGGAGGGAATCCCAACTTAGACCGCTAATCACAGAGGAGGGAATCCCGACTCAGACCGCTAATCACAGAGGAGGGAATCCCGACTCAGACCGCAAATCACAGAGGTGGGAATCCCGACTCAGACCGCTAATCGCAGAGGAGGGAATCCCGACTCAGACCGCAAATCACAGAGGTGGGAATCCCAACTTAGACCGCTAATCACAGAGGAGGGAATCCCGACTCAGACCGCTAATCACAGAGGAGGGAATCCCGACTCAGACCGCAAATCACAGAGGTGGGAATCCAGACTTAGACCGCACATCAGAGAGGTGGAGATCCTGACTTAGACCGCACATCAGAGAGGTGGGGATCCTGACTCAGACCGCAAATCACAGAGGAGGGAATCCCGACTGAGACTGCACATCGCAGAGGTGGGAATCCCGACTTAGATCCCAAATTGCAGAGAAGGGAATCAAGACTAAAGGCTGCTTTACATGGTACGACCGATTGTGCGATTTCACAATCGATCGTACCCGCCCCCGTCCTTTTTGCGTCACGGGCAAATCGCTGCCCGTGTCGCACAAAGTCAGTAACCCCCGTCACACATACTTACCTCTCGTGCGACCTCGCTGTGGGCGGCGAACGTCCACTTCCTGGAGTGGGAGGGACGTTCGGCGTCACAGCGACGTCACACGGCCGCCGGCCAATGGAAGCGGAGGGGCGGAGATGAGCGGGATGTAAATATCCCGCCCACCTCCTTCCTTCACATAGCCGCCGGCGGCCCCGTGACGCAGGTGAGCTGCTGTTCATCGTTCCCGGGGTGTCACACAGAGCGACGTGTGCTACCCCGGAAACGATGAACAACTAAATTAAACGATATTATGGAACCTAGCGAGCAGTACACGACTCACGATTTGTGAGCGATACTGCGTCACTAGGAGGTGGTACACAGGCCGATGTCGCCAGCGATGCCGGATGTGCGTCACAAAAACCGTGACCCTGACGATCTATCGCACGATAGATTGTCTGGTGTAAAGCAGCCTTTAGACCGCAAATCACGGAGGTGGGAATCCCGATTTAAGAAATAACGTCTGGAACGCCAATTCTGAGTCTGAACTGGGTGCAAAAACCTAAAAAATCTACACTATATGGAGAGAAGGTATGCACACCAGTGACTATGCAAGGGGAATATATGAAAAGCAGAAACTGCTGTGTGAATACTGACATGAAAAATCCAATAGCTATATGTAAGAATGAAAATATGAAAAATGGAATCTGCATTACTGCCATGAACATATGAATCAAGAGAAATTTAGCTACTGAATTGATCAATGCAACAGAGCCCCAACACTACGCCAAAGTATTTCTCTACGTTGGGGTCCCTAGCAGAATTCATGTCCTGAGACCCAAGTCGAGTCCATAAGTGTTCCGCAAATCACAGAGGTGGGGATCCTGACTTAGACCACAAATCACAGAGGTGGGGATCCTGACTTAGACCGCACATCAGAGAGGTGGGGATCCTGACTTAGACCGCACATCGCAGAGGTGGGAATCCCGACTTAGATCCCAAATTGCAGAGAAGGGAATCAAGACTAAGATCACTAATCACAGAGGAGGGAATCCCGACTCAGACCACAAATCACAGAGGAGGGAATCCCGACTCAGACCACAAATCACAGAGGTGGGAATCCCAACTCAGACCACAAATCACAGAGGTGGGAATCCCAACTCAGACCACAAATCACGGAGGTGGGAATCCCGACTTAGACCGCATATCAGAGAGGTGGGGATCCTGACTCAGACCGCATATCGCAGAGGTGGGAATCCCGACTTAGATCCCAAATTGCAGAGAAGGGAATCAAGACTAAGATCGCTAATCACTGAGGAGGGAATCCCAACTCAGACCGCTAATCACAGAGATGGGAATCCCGACTTAGACCGCACATCACAGAGGGGGGAATCCCGATTCAGACCGCACCTCACAGAGGGGGGAATCCCGACTCAGACCGCACATCACAGAGGGGGGAAGCTTGCCAATATGCTTGTACACAGATGACTCTTATATAAGGCGCCCCTCACTCTGGTACGTGTGGTGCGTCACGTGTCAGCTTTTTGTAGCAGTAATAATGGCTTTTTTCCGTGATATATTATAAACCAATTTCCTTATCAGTGAATCGCACAAATCTCATTTCCACTGAGAAAACATGTTGTGGTCACAGCTGCTCGGCTCGTCGTAGTGGAGCAGATCTGTCTTAACAGGCGGCGAGGTTCTGGTCAGTCGTCCATTATAAAGATCAGTTTACAGCCTCTGGGTATAAAGGTGAATATTCACTGACAGCAAGCAGAACCTTAACAATGGTGAGAAATAGAAACACAAGTCCTATGGGGGTTGGAAAAGCACTCGGCAGGCACACATGCCCACTTCATACGAACGGGGGACACATATATCCCCTAATGACCATTCACGTGGTTTCCAGAAATCGGACCCCCACAAATCAACAAGTTATCATAGACAATGTCCAATGGAAATAAGTTAACCCCTTCCACTACAATGGAGAGAGCTGAACACATGGCCTCTTCCTTACTGGATACAATGTATCAGTCTGACCCATAGATTCACACTGGATACAATTGTATCAAACGCTACTTATTACCTGAAAATGGGAAAAATTGTTCTATTCGATCGATCTGAAACAAATTCCGAGGAAGAGAAAGTTTTAGAAAGTGGCAAAACTTCTCATCGTCCAAAGGAGACATGGAAGATGCAACTATTGTTTGCTGAGATTTGGAGGAAAATGTGAATATATTAAGGTATCCAGCAATTCGACCATGTACAATGATCTCTAATTATTGATCCGAGGAGTCACATGATGGGAAGTGACGGAGCGATGGCAGCAGCTGGGCGATCGCAGGTTGGACGGGCACCAGGATTTGTCCTAGAAACTCCAAGAATGAAATGACTTGTTGTACTGAGTGCCACGATGACAGCGACGCCATCTGCTCTCAGGAATACATTGTATATTCCCCAGCTGTCACATACAAATCCCAGAGACAGGAAGATCTGCAGAGCATCAGAAAGCACCACAACTCCCAGCATGCCCACACATTCCAGGTCGCAGCATTTTGACTGGTGTCTTATTAGACACTTCATTTATGGTTTGAGTCAAGAGGCGCAACTTCAAAAGCCAGGACCCTAAAGAAAAATGCATGACAATTAGTGTTGAGCGGACCCGGATCTTACAAATCCGGATCCGCACGGTTTGAGGTTCCGATCCGAGTCCGAGCAGTACCCGGGATCCAGAGTGCACGATCCAGATCCGTTTTTTTTTTCCTCTCTCTCTCTCTCCCCTCTCTCCCCCCTCTTTCTTCTCTTTCCTCTCTCTCTCCTCTCTTTCCCATCCCGGATCCGACTCCCCATTCATTTACATAGCCGCGGATTCCGGATCGCATCCGGACTTCGGCGGCAACCCGATCTGGATCCGTCGGACCCAGATTATAGCCGATCCGCTCAACTCTACAAGGCGTACGACGACTACCCCAGAGAGGGTGGGATACATACAGCACAGTACCACTGAGGTACCCCACAAAATAAAGCCCAATACAGGACTTCCCACAGGGAGAACGCCTAAACAGTACACCCCTCCCCCTCAAACGCGCAGTATCAAAGCCCCCCAGTACATCCCACCCCCACACAGTATGATGCCCTAATAATAAATTCCCCCAATACAGCTCGTATACTCCCCCCAAAGTCATCAGATTCTGAATATACTGCTGCAACCTCTGCCCTGGTCACTAGAGGGCGCTCCACTAAGACCGCCGGTCCTGCTTGACGATTGCTGGGACTTGTTGTCCCTTTCCTGTTCACCTGTGCAGGGAGCCCTTCCACATAAACCCCAGCAGGCTCTGGTTGCCAATAATCAGTTCCCCTACACCTGGCCACTGATCCATTGCTCCTGTTGTGCTGCTTTGTATACTCCATTTTCTAACCGGGGCTTGTATTTTGACCACACGTTGCTTTCTGACTTTGCCCCTGATGTGACCTCTTGGTTCCAACTCCACATGACTTACATTCTTGCCACCAGCTTGCTCCACCGGTCAGCCGCTGATTCTGTGGCCCCTGACCATAAACTTCTATTTCCTTTATACAGTTAAGGAGTTAAGTGCTAAGCCTGTGTATGAAAGCCGTATTAATAGCTGCCATGTTTCCACACAGCGTGCACCCCTAACGGAATACCTGGCCCAACAAATTGTGGATCCCCCCCAAGACGTGCTCCTCCGAACTTGTGCACCTGGGATGGCCGACTCCCATCATCAAGGAGTCAAGTGACAAAATCTTCACCTTGGTAGTAACAGAGGAGATTCTGGACGTCAGATGCTGCCTGCTAACGATCACGCCACCCGAAAGTCGCCAACGCATAGGTGGGTGCAAGGATGCCCCCCGGGCGGACAGGTATTCTGGATTCTGTAAAATTATTGCTCCCTGTGTCTTAAGTAGAACAAATCTGTGCAACTTTTGGCCTTTTTTGTTGATACAGAAATGGTCAAAGATCTCTACCACCCCCCCACTATAGTGCTGTTTATCTATTGGTGAAGCCCCTCTCACCCGGGGACGGTGAGGATCTCAGTAAGGAGAGGTCCCTGCTTGCTGGTACCTTACATGTTGTATCCCTGTGGTTTTATGTCCTTGTCGGTGGCCGCGGTCTTGGGCCTTGGTCATTATCCGTCCATTCACTGGTACCAGGACAGATGTATGTATATACCCGGGGGTTACCCAGATACTCAGAAATATCGCTGATGTATTTTCTATGTCTGAATCTGAGAAATTGCCCCACGCAGAGATTATGATTGTCCCATTGATCTGGTACCAAACACCCAAATATACAGTACAGACCAAAAGTTTGGACACAGCTTCTCATTCAAAGAGTTTTCTATATTTTCATGACTGAAAATTGTAGATTCACATTGAAGGCATCAAAACTATGAATTAACACATGTGGAATGAAATACTTAACGAAAAGTGTGCAACAACTGAAAATATGTCTTCTATTCTAGGTTCTTCAGAGTGGCCACCTTTCGCTTTGATTCCTGCTTTGCACACGCTTGGCATTCTCTTGATGAGCTTCAGTCACCAGAAATGGTTTTCCAACAGTCTTGAAGGAGTTCCCAGAGATGCTTAGCACTTGTTGGCCCTTTTGCCTTCACTCTGCGGTCCAGCTCACCCCACACCATCTCGATTGGGTTCAGGTCTAGTGACTGTGGAGGCCAAGTCATCTGGCGTAGCCCCCATCACTCTCCTTCTTAGTCAAAAAGCCCTTACACAGCCTGGAGGTGTGTTTGGGGTCATTGTCCTGTTGAAAAATAAATGATGGTCCAACTAAACGCAAACCGGATGGAATAGCACGCCGCTGCAAGATGCTGTGGTAGCCATGCTGGTTCAGCATGCCTTCAATTTTGAATAAATCCTCAACAGTGTCACCAGCAAAGCCCCCCCCACACCATCACACCTCCTCCTCCATGCTTCACGGTGGGAGCCAGCCATGTAGAGTCCATCCGTTCACCTTTTCCACAAAGACACGGTGGTTGGATCCAAAGATTTCAAATTTGGACTCATCCGACCAAAGCACAGATTTCCACTGCTCTAATGTCCATTCCTTGTGTTCTTCAGCCCAAACAAGTCTCTTCTGCTTGTTGCCTGTCCTTAGCAGTGGTTTCCTAGCAGCTATTTTACCATGAAGGCTGCTGCACAAAGTCTCCTCTCAATAGTTGTTCTACAGATGAGAAGGTGTGTCCAAAGTTTTGGTCTGTATTGTATATTTCTGGTTCAGAACTTCCAGCCATGAAGGATTATGATCAAAGTCTGCAGGAGGGTTCATCAGACGTCCACGTCACCAGCGGGATTGGGAGGGGGGTTTTGTTGGTAAAAAAAAGATGGTGGTCTCAGACCTTGTATGAAGAGCGCTCATCCCTGACCTCTGCAGCCGGCTGTTGAGGGTTCGTTGTTCTCAGGGGAGCGTATAAAAGGATCCGTATAAGAGAACATGAATGGAAGACGACATGTAACAGCCTGAGGTCACTATGAGGGTCAGTAATGCGATGGTTGTATATAAGAATGGTGTCAGAGATATTCAGGGATAAATGGTCAGTTTGTGGTTGTCTCTGGACGACATCTTGCTTTATTTTCACCCGATGTCACACATCCGGCGTGCGTCCTCCTCTGCACATCCGGCGTGCCTCCTCCTCTGCACATCCGGCGTGTGCGTCCTCCTCTGCACATCCGGCGTGCGTCCTCCTCTGCACATCCGGCGTGCGTCCTCCTCTGCACATCCGGCGTGCGTCCTCCTCTGCACATCCGGCGTGCGTCCTCCTCTGCACATCCGGCGTGCGTCCTCCTCTTTTCATCCGGCGTGCGTCGTCCTCTGCACGTCCGGCGTGCGTCGTCCTCTGCACATCCGGCGTGCGTCGTCCTCTGCACATCCGGCATGTGCGTCCTTCTCTGCACATCCGGCGTGCGTCCTCCTCTGCAAATCCGGCGTGCGTCGTCCTCTGAACATCCGGCGTGTGCGTCCTCCTCTGCACATCCGGCTTGCGTCGTCCTCTGCACATCCGGCGTGCGTCCCCCTCTTTACATCCGGCGTGCGTCCTCCTCTTTACATCCGGCGTGCGTCCTCCTCTTTACATCCGGCATGCGTCCTCCTCTTTACATCCGGCGTGCGTCCTCCTCTGCACATCCGGCGTGCGTCCTCCTCTTTACATCCGGCGTGCGTCCTCCTCTTTACATCCGGCGTGCGTCCTCCTCTTTACATCCGGCGTGCGTCCTCCTCTTTACATCCGGCGTGCGTCCTCCTCTTTACATCCGGCGTGCGTCCTCCTCTTTACATCTGGCGTGCGTCCTCCTCTTTACATCCGGCGTGCGTCCTCCTCTTTACATCCGGCGTGCGTCCTCCTCTTTACATCCGGCGTGCCTCCTCCTCTGCACATCCGGCGTGCGTCCTCCTCTGCACATCCGGTGTGCGTCCTCCTCTTTACATCCGGCGTGCCTCCTCCTCTTTACATCCGGCATGCGTCCTCCTCTTTACATCCGGCGTGCGTCCTCCTCTGCACATCCGGCGTGCGTCCTCCTCTTTACATTCGGCGTGCGTCCTCCTCTGCACATCCGGCGTGCGTCCTCCTCCTTACATCCGGCGTGCGTCCTCTTTACATCCGGCGTGCGTCCTCCTCTGCACATCCGGCGTGCGTCCTCTTTACATCCGGCGTGCGTCCTCCTCTGCACATCCGGTGTGCGTCCTCCTCTTTACATCCGGTGTGCGTCCTCCTGTGCTGCAAAGACTCCGACATTCACTATTGACCACACTTGAGAAATGTTTATTTTTCAGCTGTAACTCTCCTGAGGGGCCGCTCATCTGCCAAGTGACTCTGCATGGACCCCTCTAAAGTGCAAGCCATAAAGGATTGGGTGCAGCCCAAGTTCTGAGAGCTTTGCGGTGCTTTCTTGGGTTCAGTAATTACCATCGTAAATTTTACTAAGAAGTTTTCCACGATTGCCAAACCATTAACTGAGTTAACCAAGAAACGGGCTGATCTGATCAACTGGACGCCGGAGGCTCTGCACCTTCACAGGGCGGAAGGAAATCTCATCAGATCCGGTGCTGGTCCAGCCTGATCCACAGCATCCTCTTATAATGGAGGTAGAAGCCTCCGAGGTTGTGCGCTCACATGGAGCCCCCCCTCTATAACTCCACTTCATCTGCACAACATATTCCCCCGTGTATAGCAGGAGGCTCCTACAGTACATTCCCCCCACAAAGTATGATGTCCCACAATACATCCCCCCCCACACACAGTATGATGTCCCCACAGTACATTCACCCGACACACAGTATGATGTCCCCACAGTACATTCACCCGACACACAGTATGATGTCCCCACAGTACATTCCCCTCCACACACAGTATAATGTCCCCACAGTACATTCCCCCCGCACACCGTATGATGTCCCCACAGTACATTCCCTCCACACACAGTATGATGTCCCCACAGTACATTCCCTCCACACACAGTATGATGTCCCCACAGTACATTCCCCCCACACACAGTATGATGTCCTCACAGTACATTCCCTCCACACACAGTATGATGTCCTCACAGTACATTCCCTCCACACACAGTATGATGTCCTCACAGTACATTCCCTCCACACACAGTATCATGTCCTCACAGTACATTCCCTCCACACACAGTATGATGTCCCCACAGTACATTCCCCCCACACACAGTATGATGTCCTGTGATACCAATGTGATATGACTGAAAGAATGTGTGATTAGATAGGAATCATAATCAAAAGATAGGAGTGATCCCAGATATTATTTGACCTATGAATAATTCAGTATCAAAGAGATGTCCTTTGGATGGCCAATATGATGACCAAAGAATACATGTCAAACAGGTTTTTGAAGCAGTTTCAAGATAATGAGGAAGTCACATTTACAGTTCCACTTACCGGAAACTTGTGGTTGGCTTAAAGACAGGTTTAAGGAAGCTTGCATATGAAATTTACGGCTCATTGCAATATTTCACTAACACTATGGTCAAACTGTGGTCGGCCAGTTGTCAACTGGCAGGATGTGCAGGAAATGTGCAGGAAGCTGCCGGTGCCCACAGCAGTTTGTGGTCAAGTTACATGAACATGACTCAGCTGTCACATGCTGGTGACCATTTAAACACAACCTACAAAGTTTTCCTATAAAAAGACATAAGGACTCGCTTAATGTTAGGGGAAACCTTCCAGGACATTGAAGTGTACGTACGCACTGTTCCTGTGATGCAAGAGGCCGAGATGTTGTTTCCTTCTCATTAACTCGAGTTCCCTCCGATGTGAAAGGATTGCTACAACAAACGGTAATGTTGATGCATATTTCTGTTATTGTATAAGTTTCTATGACTATAGTTCTAAATGCCTATGTACCATTGATTATATTCATGTGCTATTAAAATAAATAGTATCTTGCTATAAAGAATATTAGTATTCGTGCCTGATTAGGATATCAGTGAGCGCTTCGTAAGTACGGGCTTTCAGCCCCCTTTTTAGTAGAATTTAGCAAGACATAAATTGGCGTAGTCGGCAGGATTACTTCTATAAGAAGTAATTAACGAATTTTTGTAATTTAGAAGTTAAAAACATATATTTGGCAAATTTCCAGATATTTATTTTTTTTAAATCTTTTTGCATAGTGTCAAAATGTTCAGAAAACGTAAGGATAATGTTAAGGAGGTTGTTGTGGAGATCCCGAGCTGGATTGAGGCTCCCTAAAATCTTATAGCACATGAATTGGTCAATTGTGGATTGGCAGAACAATGGCAGAATAAGCTTAAGGGTTGTGTACCTACTGATGTTGTGAATGTACTCAGTAGTGCCCCTGTGAAAACAGGTGATGTAGTGTCTTGTGGATTGGTAGAACAATGGCAGGACAAGCTTAAGGGTAGTGAAGCTACTGATGTTGTGAATGTACTCAGTAGTGCCCCTGTGAAAACAGGTGATGTAGTGTCTTTAGCACGGCGCAAACAATGGCAGGATAAGCTTAAGGGTAGTGAAGCTACTGATGTTGTGACTGTACTCAGTAGTGCCCCTGTGAAAGCAGGTGATGTAGTGTCTTTAGCACGGCACAAACAATGGCAGGATAAGCTTAAGGGTAGTGAAGCTACTGATGTTGTGAATGTATTCGGTAGTGTCCCTGTGAAAGCAGGTGATGTAGTGTCTTTAGGACGGCGCATCTGGATTTTGGCAAGTGCATATAGTGTAATGCATGAGCGTAATCTAAAGATGCAGAAGAAAAGTTCCCAGATGGAACAAAAGATGATAGAATTAGGTGGCCTGAAAACAGTTCTGGAATGTAATACCAGACTGTTGAAGGATAAATTGGAACATTATCAGAATGTGGCACAAAAAGCTGCCATAAAAATTGCTCAAAATAAGTACAAGAAAAGAAGAGGAAAAGTAAATAAAACCAAAGTACCTAAAAGTATCGTCCCAGCTTCTATAAACTGGGATCCCGATACTTGGGATGGGGATTTGTGGGATTCATCTTCATCATCTGATGAGGAGGATTACCATAAAGAGAAGATTCAGGCTAACCCAGTAAGGCGGCGCCTAGAGAGGACAGAAAATTAGATCATCCGGGAACATGTCCGGGATGGTCAGGGGAATCTGCAATATGACGAAGATGGTAATGCCATCATAAATGAGAGAACGATTCCTCATGTAAAAAATCGAGTAACCATTGAAGATTACTCTCAGGGAGAAGTTGATAGCATTTTAACACAGTTTAGACAAAAACCAGGAGAAGGAGAAATTCCCTGGTTGGTCAGAGTGCACGATCTCGGAGGAGGTGGAGTGCACTTTGACGCCGGAGACGTGGCAAAATTTGTCACCATGTCTCGTGACCCAGAAATTCAGAGATCAATAAAAAATTATTTTGTTGATCATAATGAGCATGGTACTCAAAACTTAATCATGATCTTAGCCCATGCTTTTCTGGACAAATATCCATCAGAAGCAGACTTTCCTATCAATGATAAACCTTGGTATACCTTAAAAGATGGTATGGAAAGGCTGAAGGAAGAAGCAATGAGGAATGCTCTTCCTCTTTTGGGAATGGATGATGATTATCTCCAGTACCCATTGACAGCCAGCATAAGAAATAGGCTGGTTAAACATGCTCCTCCAGCATACAAATCAGTTATTTTAACCTTAACTGTAGCGCTGACTGGAGAATCAATCGGTGTAGTTCTAGGGAGGATGAGGGAGTTACAGTGTTACGGGGGGCTGTCTGATAATAACCGAAAGGAGTATCAGACAGTCAGGGTCCACCGTGCAAAGACTTTGCTGCAGACTATGGCAGAGTGCAATACCTCTGTTAACTCACAGAAGGATATAATAAGTAAGTAAAGCAATTCCTCCCTTACTTGGAGGGTGTGTGGAATGATCTCTGTTAATAATCACAGAGACAAAGGCAATGTGTGCGAAATGGCACCTACCTAGGTCCGCTCTTCTAGTGGTGCAAAAGAGACGAACAGCAGCGTAAGCCGCACAAAGCTCCTACCTGCGTTCGCTCCACTAGTGTGCGAGGATACGAACCACTAGATATGGCACCTGCCTAGGTCCGCTCTTCTAGTGGTGCAAAAGAGACGAACAGCAGCGTAAGCCGCACAAAGCTCCTACCTCTGTTCGCTCCCCTAGTGTGCGAGGATACGAACAACTGCCAGACGCAGTATAAGGAACGTTACCCTAGCGGCAACGTCCACCTACGAGTAGAATCACAAGGCCCAGCCAGACCATGTGCCTCAGGCACCTGCCTATGTCCGCTCCCCTAAGAGGTAAGGATACGGACAGCAGCCGAAGCTGTAAGGTATAAGAACGCTACCCTGCCGGTAGCGCTCACCTAGCATAGACAGAGGAATGCCTAGAGGAACGCGCACAGAGCGTCTACTCATATGCATGAACCAAGAGGACTGAGCACCATGCGGCGTGTGTCAGGGTCTTATATAGACTCTGTGCCTCATCCAAGATGGAGGACACCAGAGCCAATCCGCTGCCAGAACGACAGGAGTGACGTCATGCTGGCCTATCACCGAGCAAGACGTCACAAGCACATGACCAGCGACCAATCGGCATAGAAGGTGTCAGAGACATGTGACCTCGTGTCAGCGATGATGTCACCCGCACATGTGCAATGGCTCCAAGATTGGACTTAGTCTCCGGCGCTCGCACATGTGCAGTAGCAAGAAATCTGGACTTAGTCTCCAGCGCTCGCACATGTGCAGTAGCAAGAAATCTGGACTTAGTCTCCAGTGCTCGCAGCAACCGTAACATACAGGATATGGGACAGTGGGATAAACCGTCCCCTGGAGGCCATGTTGGTAACAGTAAGCCAAACAATCCTGATTGTAAAGAGAAATCAGTAGGGAAGGCCCCACGGGTGTCTCGTAAAGACATGTTCCAGGCTTTGCTTAAAGCCGGGATGAATAAGGAAAGGATTGATGGAAAGGAGACAGGAGAATTATGGAAGTTGTACAAACAGAAAGTTCTATCCACAAAGAAAGTGACCACTACAAATGTGGAAGGGGGCTCAAAAACCCCCAAGGTAAAGAAATCAGAGGGAAAAGGGGAAAAAACCCCAAAGAAAGTGTCTTGGGAAGATTTTCAGTCAGTTTATCCATGGGAAGAACTGGCTGCAGCCGTGGCCACAAAGGTCACGGAAAGAAGGGCTAATACACAGACTGAAGTCTGTGTAAATGAAAGTTCAGAAGGAAGTGATTTACCATAGGTAGCCAGCCAAGCCCCCCTATTGATAAAAAGGGACGAACGTCCCTACGTCAATCTTAGCATACATTGGAAAGGGGGAAATGTTCAGAGTCCCAGCTTTGATTGACACGGGGGCGGAGGCTACTTTAATTCATGGAAACCCAGAAAAAAATAAAAGGACCTCGAGTAAAAATTGCTGGACTAGGTGGTCAAGTGATCACCGGGGTTCAGACACAGGTAGCTTTGAAGATAGGTAATTTACCTATCAAGAAGTACACGGTGCTGGTAGTTCCTATACCAGAATATAATTTGGGAATTGATATCCTAAAATGGATGGCTCTTAATCTAACCGAAGGAAAATTCTCCTTTGGGGTTATGTCTTGTCATAAGGAAATGCAGATCTCACATTATATCAATGATATAATGATACAAGGACAAGATGAGCAAAGTGTGAAAGATCAATTGACAAAACTGATTGCTCATATGAGGAGTAAAGGATGGGAAATCAGTGATGCCAAGGTTCAAGGACCGTCTCAGGTGGTAACATTTCTAGGGATTCAGTGGAACAAGGGGCACAGAGAGATCTTGCCCAATGCCAGACAGGAAATTATTAATTTTCTGGTCCCTAAATCCAAACAGGAGACTCAGTCTTATATTGGATTGTTTGATTTTTGGAGACAACGTATCCCTCATTTGGGACAAATGTTGGCTCATTTGTACAAAGTAACGAGGAAAAAATATGAGTTCCACTGGGGAGAGGAACAGCAAAATGTGTCTGAGATGGTCAGGGAAGTGTGGCAAGACATTGAAGGGATTATTCAATCTACCAAGACCACTGTATTTCATGTCGATGCTCATGTCCCTACTAACTCACTTGAACGTTTGTTTAATTCAGAAGCAGATAAAGCAGCAGCCATCAGACAAGTCAGTCCAGCAGTTGACAAGGCAAGGTACAGCTGTTTGGGCACACCACAAAGAGCGACACCTTATTCAGCAGGTTTAGACCTCAGTACATTGGAAACTGTCGCGGTACCCCCAGGTAAGGTAAAAACAATTTCAACAGGATTGGGTTGCCAGATACCAAAGGATCAATATGGTCAAATAGCCACTCCTAGTTTAGTGTTAAAAGGAGCCATAGTGGTGGGAGGGGTAATAGAGGCAGATCATCAGGGAGAAATCAAGGTACTGATGAATGAACCTTTGATCTTGATGAAACACCAGAAGGTGGCTCAGATGTTAATAATTCCAATAAACTTGTCTGAAATAAGAGAAGGAACTGCCCCGGCAGAATTAACAATACGGGGTACTAAAGGTTTTGGATCCTCTAATATTAAAAATGTAGGAGCAAAAATATGGATTCAAAACCTCCAAGGACCGCCCTCAGAGACAGAGGTAATAGCGGTCGGAAAAGATCGTACTCTCCTGATAATGAGACCAGGAGTGGAGAAGTGGGAATATGTCCCACAAGAAAAATGTTATTTACGAGAATAATAGTGTATCTTTATTTGCAGAAGGTGTGGTAAATAAGCGGAATCCATGGTATCGGTTACTGGGAAGAGCTCGATAGTGATGAGATGGAGAAATTCCTGTATTTGATGTTTGCCTCTCTGGTCGTTGGATGGACAAGTCTACATCAGGAGGAACCTGTGGCGAATGAATTTCTGATGCACCATCACATTTTTAACACACAGATTGCTGGATCTGTACACATTCTTCGGTTACAGCCACCAGTATCCCTTATCTGGATGTCCCGGTATCGATGGAGGAAATCTTAAAGTAGAAAAGTTGTTCTGATCATCTTGCTGATAAAGACACTCGAAGTGTTCGTCTATAGAATACTACAGTACCCATTTCCATAGTGGGATGGATCAATCTTCCATGGTGGCAAGGCAATTTGAATGCAACAGTCACCAATTTGCAATAGCTGGCTTTTAAGGGAGGAATTTGGGTACCAAGAAATAAGACTAGACTGACCAACCTGGGATTCATCTCTATGGGGAATATAAAAATAAGTTTTGGGACAGCTATAAATACTGTAGATGCTTTTAAACCCAGCTTAGTGGAAAGAACAATTCATGATATGTTATGGCCTTATGCCAATATGTTCATAAATGGGTCTAGTGAAACTTGTAGTAACATATCGGGAAATGTAATGTGTAATGATTCCTTTGAATATCGAGCAAATGCCAAAACACATGATATTCAAGGGAGCTTTTCAGATAATATTGCTTTTAGTTTTAATATACTGTACAAAAGTAGTGAAAGTGATTATATTTGTGATTCAACGTTTATCTAAACAAACCAAGAAAACAAAATTTGTGGCAAACAATATTTCTTGGTCATGGTATGGTATATTCCGAGTGATCTTCTTCTAGTGGAATACTGATGATGGAAAATAATCCCTGGGATCAAGGACCGATTGTGATACCAATGTGATATGACTGAAAGAATGTGTGATTAGATAGGAATCATAATCAAAAGATAGGAGTGATCCCAGATATTATTTGACCTATCAATAATTCAGTATCAAAGAGATGTCCTTTGGATGGCCAATATGATGACCAAAGAATGCATGTCAAACAGGTTTTTGAAGCAGTTTCAAGATAATGAGGAAGTCACATTTACAGTTCCACTTACCGGAAACTTGTGGTTGGCTTAAAGACAGGTTTAAGGAAGCTTGCATATGAAATTTACGGCTCATTGCAATATTTCACTAACACTATGGTCAAACTGTGGTCGGCCAGTTGTCAACTGGCAGGATGTGCAGGAAATGTGCAGGAAGCTGCCGGTGCCCACAGCAGTTTGTGGTCAAGTTACATGAACATGACTCAGCTGTCACATGCTGGTGACCATTTAAACACAACCTAAAAAGTTTTCCTATAAAAAGACATAAGGACTCGCTTAATGTTAGGGGAAACCTTCCAGGACATTGAAGTGTACGTACGCACTGTTCCTGTGATGCAAGAGGCCTAGATGTTGTTTCCTTATCATTAACTCGAGTTCCCTCCGATGTGAAAGGATTGCTACAACAAACGGTAATGTTGATGCATATTTCTGTTATTGTATAAGTTTCTATGACTATAGTTCTAAATGCCTATGTACCATTGATTATATTCATGTGCTATTAAAATAAATAGTATCTTGCTATAAAGAATATTAGTATTCGTGCCTGATTAGGATATCAGTGAGCACTTCGTAAGTACGGGCTTTCAGCCCCCTTTTTAGTAGAATTTAGCAAGACATGTCCCCACAGTACATTCCCTCCACACACAGTATGATGTCCTCACAGTACATTCCCTCCACACACAGTATGATGTTCTCACAGTACATTCCCTCCACACACAGTATGATGTCCTCACAGTACATTCCCCCCACACACAGTATGATGTCCCCACAGTACATTCCCCCCACACACAGTATGATGTCCTCACAGTACATTCCCTCCACACACAGTATGATGTCCCCACAGTACATTCCCTCCACACACAGTATGATGTCCCCACAGTACATTCCCCCCACACACAGTATGATGTCCTCACAGTACATTCCCCCCACACACAGTATGATGTCCCCACAGTACATTCCCCCCACACACAGTATGATGTCCCCACAGTACATTCCCTTCACACACAGTATGATGTCCTCACAGTACATTCCCCCCACACACAGTATGATGTCCCCACAGTACATTCCCTCCACACACAGTATGATGTCCTCACAGTGATTCTCTCAAAAGCATCTCACTTTCCTTCATTCTTCTCAGTAACTTGAGCTGTTTTCTGAAGCCCAATCACATGACCTGAAGATCTCCCAGCCTCTACCAAGACAGAATTGTGTAGCAGGGATCTGATGGCTCCCTGCTCCACCACTGTGATGAACAGGATCTGTGTCTTAAGTACAGAGATACAGTTGAAGTTATGACAGACCCCCTAACCTCCCAGGATAGCCTGTCTTACTGGATTTTTTGTACTCTATGGTAAAATAAGATGGAAATGCTTAACACACACAAAACTCATTTTGAAAGCAAAGGCACAAGTACACAATGCACACGTACAGGCAGAAGGCACGCGTACAAGGCACACGTACAAGGCACACGTACAAGGCACACGTACAAGGTGCACACACACACAAGGCACATGTACAAGACACAAGGCACAAAACACAAGGCACGCGTACAAGGCACACGTACAAGGTGCACACACACACAAGGCACATGTACAAGACACAAGGCACAAAACACAAGGCACGTGTACAAGGCACACGGCACGCATACAAGGCACACGTACAGTGCACACATACAAGGCGCACACGTACAAGGCACACACACACACACAAGGCACACGTATAAGGCACACACACACACAAGGCACACGTACAAGGCACACGTACAAGACACAAAACACAAGGCACGCGTACAAGGCACACGGCACACATACAAGGCACTCATACAAGGCACACGTACAAGGCACGCATACAAGGCACGCATACAAGGCACACGTACAGGGCACACATACAGGGCACGCATACAAGGCACACGTACAGGGCACACATACAGGGCACACATACAGGGCACGCATACAAGGCACACGTACAGGGCACACATACAGGGCACACATACAGGGCACACACAGGGCACGCATACAAGGCACACGTACACAACACTTTTGTATCTAAGGTAGATGCACGCACACAGCTCTGCTCCCCCAACAGTGCACACAGTTTCCTTCTCTTGACACTCACAGAAGCCCTGTAAAGGGGAACCAATGTACTATATGTACTGGGACTGTCAGAGGTTACAACCTTCTATTAACCTAGGACTAGAAGGTCCAATCATGCTGCTGACACCAGTGGAGCCAGGCAGGCGTACTACCATGATCTTTGATTTCCTTGCTTGGAGGGCAGAATGCTGACTCCATGTCTTAGGAGGAGATGGAGATACCTGGAAGACCAGAGCCCCGTGCCTGGAGCTTGCTGTCCGCATCCTCTCCTCTAGAGGAGATATTGGAGCCGCTGCAGACGGCTGGGACCCTGCTCTTCAGGTAGAGAGGGGTGCACGGTGCCCTCCTCTGATGCTTTGGGCATTGGCGCCTCTTCTGAGTGGGCACTTACATATCAGAGTAGCTGCAACTTTTTTTTTTTTTCTTGGGGGGGGGGGATTCTCCACAATTAGAAAAACACACTGGAATTCTTCAGTAAACAGCGCCCCCTCTGGTCATGGGTGGTGTCTAGTATTGTTTGGGCCGTGCTGCAGTACTTTACACCACCTGCAGTCAGATGTGGCGCTGTCTCCAGATGAAAGCAGCCAGGTCCTTGTACATTTCTTTGGGGTTTTCTGGAATTGCTCTAATGCACAAGCAGCCGCCTGCTCTGGACTTGTGGTCCTCCATGTTTTGGGCCGTTGGCGCGTACTCCCTGTGAACTCCAGTTGCCCTTTTCGTTTTTATCCCGCATATTGCATTAATACAAGGACATTGAGCTGCAGCGGGGATTAGGATGTACCCGGTGCAGCCTCGGGCGCGGGGGGAGCAGCTGCCGCTTATCACCGCTCTGATCAATAAACCATTTCTAAGCTGCGCTATCAGAATATACATTGTGGTCAGAGACCAGAAAGACCTCACACAAAGTGACCCGAGACAGGTCGCCCGGGGGCACGACACGGGGTCCTCCGCGGGGAATTCGGCACTCAGTGGCCACCACATATTCTGCAGCTTTATATAAAGTTTCAATGCAAAGTTCTGCAACTTTCTAACTTGACTTTCCCCCTAATTTGAAGTTGCCGTCAGAACCATGTCCGGACCCCATTCTGCTCCCAGTGCCGGCCCATTACAGGGGGCTCAAGAACCCATATTACATTGTGGACCCCCGTTACATGTAAGTTCTAATTCTAAACCGCATAACTCGCCCCCCGCTCCTGGACGTATCCACCCTGATACTTCATCATATTGAGGTGTGGACTGAAAACAAAAGGTCCAAACATTTATGTCCAGGGGTCGGGACCGGCACTAAGCGCATTGTAACAGGATGGTTCATGCAGGACATCCATGACCACCGGTGACGGGGAGCGGTGGACGCAAATAGAGAGATTCTGTGCAGAGCTGAACCTTGCGTGACTTCTGTATAATTACTCTATGTATGAGATAACGGCTAATACCGTGTATCGGGCTTCATCTCCCCCTGCCCCAAAACTGCACAGCAGCAGCTACAGTTACATTATTCAATACTTTCATAGTTATTGTGCTGCGCTCACAGGAACATCAGCTCCGGTCACATTACAGGTAAGAGACGAAGGAGCGAAAACCTATAACCCACAGTGAAACACCGGGTGCAGGGGAGGCGAAATATCAGGAAAATAGGGTCCCTATTCTGAGGATTTCTTTATAGATCCTCCTCTGATACAGAGCTCCAAATACCCTGCCTGCAGCCACCACTAGAAGGAGCTCCCTGTATACAGAGATACATGATAAGATCCTGTCTGCAGCCACCACTAGGGGGAGCTCCCTGTATACAGAGATACATGATAAGATCCTGTCTGCAGCCACCACTAGGGGGAGCTCCCTGTATACAGAGATACATGATAAGATCCTGTCTGCAGCCACCACTAGGGGGAGCTCCCTGTATACAGAGATACATGATAAGATCCTGTCTGCAGCCACCACTAGGGGGAGCTCCCTGTATACAGAGATACATGATAAGATCCTGTCTGCAGCCACCACTAGGGGGAGCTCCCTGTATACAGAGATACATGATAAGATCCTGTCTGCAGCCACCACTAGGGGGAGCTCCCTGTATCAAGAGATATATGATAAGATCCTGTCTGCAGCTACCACTCGGGGGAGCTCCCTGTATACAGAGATACATGATAAGATCCTGTCTGCACACACCACTAGAGGGAGCTCCCTGTATACAGAGATACATGATAAGATCCTGTCTGCAGCCACCACTAGGGGGAGCTCCCTGTATATAGAGATACATGATAAGATCCTGTCTGCAGCCACCACTAGGGGGAGCTCCCTGTATACAGAGATACATGATAAGATCCTGTCTGCAGCCACCACTAGAGGGAGCTCCCTGTATACAGAGATACATGATAAGATCCTGTCTGCAGCCACCACTAGAGGGAGCTCCCTGTATACAGAGATACATGATAAGATCCTGTCTGCACACACCACTAGAGGGAGCTCCCTGTATACAGAGATACATGATAAGATCCTGTCTGCAGCCACCACTAGGGGGAGCTCCCTGTATACAGAGATACATGATAAGATCCTGTCTGCAGCCACGACTAGGGCTGCTCCCTGTATACAGAGATACATGATAAGATCCTGTCTGCAGCCACCACTAGGGGGAGCTCCCTGTATACAGAGATACATGATAAGATCCTGTCTGCAGCCACCACTAGGGGGAGCTCCCTGTATACAGAGATACATGATAAGTTTCTGTCTGCAGCCACCACTAGGGGGAGCTCCCTGTATACAGAGATACATGATAAGATCCTGTCTGCAGTCACCACTAGGGGGAGCTCCCTGTATACAGAGATACATGATAAGATCCTGTCTGCAGCCACCACTAGGGGGAGCTCCCTGTATACAGAGATACATGATAAGATCCTGTCTGCAGTCACCACTAGGGGGAGCTCCCTGTATACAGAGATACATGATAAGATCCTGTCTGCAGCCACCACTAGGGGGAGCTCCCTGTATACAGAGATACATGATAAGATTCTGTCTGCAGCCACCACTAGGGGGAGCTCCCTGTATACAGAGATACATGATAAGATTCTGTCTGCAGCCACCACTAGGGGGAGCTCCCTGTATACAGAGATACATGATAATATCCTGTCTGCAGCCACCACTAGGGGGAGCTCCCTGTATACAGAGATGCATGATAAGATCCTGTCTGCAGCCACCACTAGGGGGAGCTCCCTGTATACAGAGATACAAGATAAGATACTGTCTGCAGACACCACTAGGGGGAGCTCCCTGTATACAGAGATACATGATAAGATCCTGTCTGCAGTCACCACTAGGGGGAGCTCCCTGTATACAGAGATACATGATAAGATCCTGTCTGCAGACACCACTAGGGGGAGCTCCCTGTATACAGAGATACATGATAAGATCCTGTCTGCAGACACCACTAGGGGGAGCTCCCTGTATACAGAGATACATGATAAGATCCTGTCTGCAGCCACCACTAGGGGGAGCTCCCTGTATACAGAGATACATGATAAGATCCTGTCTGCAGTCACCACTAGGGGGAGCTCCCTGTATACAGAGATACATGATAAGATCCTGTCTGCAGCCACCACTAGGGGGAGCTCTCTGTATACAGAGATACATGATAAGATCCTGTCTGCAGCCACCACTAGGGGGAGCTCCCTGTATACAGAGATACATGATAAGATCCTGTCTGCAGCCACCACTAGGGGGAGCTCCCTGTATACAGATACATGATAAGATCCTGTCTGCAGCCTCCACTAGGGGGATCTCCCTGTATACAGAGATACATGATAAGATCCTGTCTGCAGCCACCACTAGTGGGAGCTCCCTGTGTACAGAGATACATGATAACATCCTGTCTGCAGCCACCACTAGGGGGAGCTCCCTGTATACAGATACATGATAAGATCCTGTCTACAGTCACCACTAGAGGGAGCTCCCTGTATACAGAGATACATAAGATCCTGTCTGCAGCCACCACTAGGGGGAGCTCCCTGTATACAGATACATGATAAGATTCTGTCTGCAGCCACCACTAGGGGAGCTCCCTGTATACAGAGATACATGATAAGATCCTGTCTGCAGCCACCACTAGGGGGAGCTCCCTGTATACAGAGATACATGATAAGATCCTGTCTGCAGCCACCACTAGGGGGAGCTCCCTGTATACAGAGATACATGCTAAGATCCTGTCTGTAGTCACCACTAGGGGGAGCTCCCTGTACACAGAGATACATGATAAGGTCCTGTCTTCAGTCACCACTAGGGGGAGCTCCCTGTATACAGAGATACATGATAAGGTCCTGTCTTCAGCCACCACTAGGGGGGGGCTCCCGGTATACAGAGATACATGATAAGATCCTGTCTGTAGTCACCACTAGGGGGAGCTCCCTGTATACAGAGATACATGATAAGATCCTGTCTGCAGCCACCACTAGGGGGAGCTCCCTGTATACAGAGATACATGATAAGATCCTGTCTGCAGCCACCACTAGGGGGAGCTCCCTGTATACAGAGATACAGGGTAAGATCCTGTCTGCAGTCACCACTAGGAGGAGCTCCCTGTATACAGAGATAAATGATAAGATCCTGTCTGCAGTCACCACTAGGGGGAGCTCCCTGTATACAGAGATACATGATAAGATCCTGTCTGCAGCCACCACTAGGAGGAGCTCCCTGTATACAGAGATACATGATAAGATCCTGTCTGCAGTCACCACTAGGGGGAGTTCCCTGTATACAGAGATAAATGATAAGATCCTGTCTGCAGCCACCACTAGGGGGAGCTCCCTGTATACAGAGATACATGATAAGATCCTGTCTGCAGCCACCACTAGAAGTAGCTCCCTGTATACAGAGATACATGATAAGATCCTGTCTGCAGCCACCACTAGGGGGAGCTTCCTGTATACAGAGATACATGATAAGATTCTGTCTGCAGCCACCACTAGGAGGAGCTCCCTGTATACAGAGATACATGATAAGATCCTGTCTGCAGCCACCACTAGGGGGAGCTCCCTGTATATAGAGATACATGATAAGATCCTGTCTGCAGCCACCACTAGGGGGAGCTCCCTGTATATAGAGATACATGATAAGATCCTGTCTGCAGCCACCACTAGGGGGAGCTCCCTGTATACAGAGATACATGATAAGATTCTGTCTGCAGCCACCACTAGGGGGAGCTCCCTATATACAGAGATACATGATAAGATCCTGTCTGCAGTCACCACTAGGGGGAGCTCCCTGTATACAGAGATACATGATAAAATCCTGTCTGCAGCCACCACTGGGGGGAGCTCCCTGTATACAGAGATACATGATAAGATCCTGTCTGCAGTCACCACTAGAGGGAGCTCCCTGTATACAGAGATACATGATAAGATCCTGTCTGCAGCCACCACTAGGGGGAGTTCCCTGTATACAGAGATACATGCTAAGATCCTGTCTGCAGCCACCACTAGGGGGAGCTCCCTGTATACAGAGATACATGATAAGATCCTGTCTGCAGCCACCACTAGGGGGAGCTCCCTGTATACAGAGATACATGATAAGATCCTGTCTGCAGCCACCACTAGGGGGAGCTCCCTGTATACAGAGATACATGATAAGATCCTGTCTGCAGCCACCACTAGGGGAGCTCCCTGTATACAGAGATACATGATAAGATCCTGTCTGCAGCCACCACTAGGGGGAGCTCCCTGTATACAGAGATACATGATAAGATCCTGTCTGCAGCCACCACTAGGGGGAGCTCCCTGTATACAGAGATACATGATAAGATCCTGTCTGCAGCCACCACTAGGGGGAGCTCCCTGTATACAGAGATACATGATAAGATCCTGTCTGCAGCCACCACTAGGGGGAGCTCCCTGTATACAGAGATACATGATAAGATCCTGTCTGCAGCCACCACTAGGGGGAGCTCCCTGTATACAGAGATACATGATAAGATCCTGTCTGCAGTCACCACTAGGGGGAGTTCCCTGTATACAGAGATAAATGATAAGATCCTGTCTGCAGCCACCACTAGGGTGAGCTCCCTGTATACAGAGATACATGATAAGATCCTGTCTGCAGTCACCACTAGGGGGAGCTCCCTGTATACAGAGATACATTATAAGATCCTGTCTGCAGCCACCACTAGGGGGAGCTCCCTGTATACAGAGATACATGATAAGATCCTGTCTGCAGCCACCACTAGGGGGAGCTCCCTGTATACAGATACATGATAAGATTCTGTCTGCAGCCACCACTAGGGGAGCTCCCTGTATACAGGGATACATAAGATCCTGTCTGCAGCCACCACTAGGGGGAGCTCCCTGTATACAGAGATACATGATAAGATCCTGTCTGCAGCCACCACTAGGGGGAGCTCCCTGTATACAGAGATACATGCTAAGATCCTGTCTGTAGTCACCACTAGGGGGAGCTCCCTGTATACAGAGATACATGATAAGGTCCTGTCTTCAGTCACCACTAGGGGGAGCTCCCTGTATACAGAGATACATGATAAGATCCTGTCTGCAGCCACCACTAGGGGGAGCTCCCTGTATACAGAGATACATGATAAGATCCTGTCTGCAGTCACCACTAGAGGGAGCTCCCTGTATACAGAGATACATAAGGTCCTGTCTGCAGTCACCACTAGGGGGAGCGCCCTGTATACAGAGATACATGATAAGATCCTGTCTGCAGCCACCACTAGGGGGAGCTCCCTCTATACAGAGATACATGATAAGATCCTGTCTACAGTCACCACTAGGGAGAGCTCCCTGTATACAGATACATAAGATCCTGTCTGCAGCCACCACTAGGGGGAGCTCCCTGTATACAGAGATACAGGGTAAGATCCTGTCTGCAGTCACCACTAGGAGGAGCTCCCTGTATACAGAGATAAATGATAAGATCCTGTCTGCAGTCACCACTAGGGGGAGCTCCCTGTATACAGAGATACATGATAAGATCCTGTCTGCAGCCACCACTAGAAGTAGCTCCCTGTATACAGAGATACATGATAAGATCCTGTCTGCAGCCACCACTAGGGGGAGCTCCCTATATACAGAGATACATGATAAGATCCTGTCTGCAGTCACCACTAGGGGGAGCTCCCTGTATACAGAGATACAAGATAAGATTCTGTCTGCAGCCACCACTAGGGGGAGCTCCCTGTATACAGAGATATATGATAAGATCCTGTCTGCAGTCACCACTAGGGGGAGCTCCCTGTATACAGAGATACATGATAAGCTCCTGTCTGCAGCCACCACTAGGGGGAGCTCCCTGTATACAGAGATACATGATAAGATCCTGTCTGCAGCCATCACTAGGGGTAGCTCCCTGTATACAGAGATACATGATAAGAGCCTGTCTGCAGCCACCACTAGGGGGAGCTCCCTGTATACAGAGATACATGATAAGATCCTGTCTGCAGTCACCACTAGAGGGAGCTCCCTGTATACAGAGATACATGATAAGATCCTGTCTGCAGCCACCACTAGGGGGAGCTCCCTGTATACAGAGATATATGATAAGATTCTGTCTGCAGTCACCACTAGGGGGAGCTCCCTGTATACAGAGATACATGATAAGATCCTGTCTGCAGCCACCACTAGGGGGAGCTCCCTGTATACAGAGATACATGATAAGATCCTGTCTGCAGCCATCACTAGGGGTAGCTCCCTGTATACAGAGATACATGATAAGAGCCTGTCTGCAGCCACCACTAGGGGGAGCTCCCTGTATACAGAGATACATGATAAGATCCTGTCTGCAGTCACCACTAGAGGGAGCTCCCTGTATACAGAGATACATGATAAGATCCTGTCTGCAGCCACCACTAGGGGGAGCTCCCTGTATACAGAGATACATGATAAGATTGTGCATCCACACTCGTCATTCTAAGATCTCTGCTGCCGGTGAATAGTAACATATAATGAATAGTCGGCAATGCCCAGATTCTCCTCCTCGCTGAGGGTTTGCTACAGTTGTATCCAGGATAGACAATCTCTCTTACTACTTCCCCCAATTGCAACAAATTAAACCCTCTGTGAGAAGTAATTTGTATTTATTTATTTCTAATCTCTGGATATTAAACATTGTCTCAAGTTCTTCATGACCAGAAGGAACCTTTTAAAAATGGTGACAAAATGAAACAAATCACATAATTAACCCCTTCACGACCCCCACTGTACATGGCGGTGCATGCTGGGAGCGGGTGTCAGTGGCGGTCTCCGGGCTGAGGTCGCCCCATACTCGGTGGGTAATGGTTGTGTGTTACAGTTGCTAACCATTGCTGTGGAGTTGAGATCCGCCACTGATTGTTAACCTGTAAGATCCCATTGTCACACTCCGACAGCGGGATTTACACTGGACGCTGATACAACCCTCCAAAAGAAGTTTTACGAACTTCTGATATTTTTTTTCCGCCAGTATAATGTTAAAAAGCCTGGACGCTTGGTATCGACGTGATCGTACTGATGACGACATGCCTATTGTGAGGTCATTATTACCACAAAATGAATAAAGTGTAAAATAATTCCCAAAAAAACATCAAAATTGTGTATTTTTTTTAGTTATTTCTCCACATTTTGATTTTTTTCCCCTTTTTACAGTATGTTATGGGCTAAAATGAATGATGTCATTGAAAAGTACAATCCCTCATATGTCTATGTAGAGAAAAATAAGAGTTATGGCTCTGGGAAGAAGGGAAGGAGATGGGAAAAGGCAAAAATGAAAACTGGCTCCGTCGCAAAGGGGTAAAAGAGAATCTGCCACCAGGTTATTGCCAGGTCATCTGAGAGCAGCATAATGTATAGCCAGAGATCCTGATTCCAGCGATGTCACTTGCTGGGCTGCTCAGTGTAGTTGTGATAAAATCATTTGTTAATCAGCAGGAGATTATCATTACAGGACTACTTGGCTGCTGCAGGTAGTCCAGCATATTCCTGAGCTCTGTATAACTGCTAGATCTGCAGCAGAGGAGACAGCTCAGTAAGTGACACATCACTGGAATCGTGGTCTCTGTCTCTACATTATGCTGCTTTCAAAAAGAATAAATGTCTGCTTCCAAAACAACGCCACATTGGTCCCAGGCTGTTTCTGATACTGAAGCTTGGCTACATTCACTGCATAGAAGCTACAGTACCACACATAACCTGCAGACAGAAGTGGCGCTGTTTGTGGGGTCAATGGAGCGGGGGGCGGCACAGCTGCCAGTGATTGACAAGCTCCTTCTTCCAGCTTACACTGTGTGTCAGGACGATCTGTGCTGTACGGGAGACGTCTTCACCCGGGGTGTCCGTGTCGTCAGCCGTTCTGTACAATGTGCAGGTGTGATCTGGGAATAGCCGGTGAACGGAGGATCATGTACATTAACAATAAGGTAATATTTGCTTTCCAACAAGTGTAGCGCCACACGTGTCTGCAGGTCGGGTATAATACTGCGGAATTGGCCCATTGTTTTCAATGGAGCTGCAATACTACACAGAACCAGGGGTGGCGCTGTGTCCAGAAAACACCAACCACTTCTGTCCCCTTCTCCTACGTCTCATATATCCAATGGGCCGATAAGTGTCAGCTGTACAGCCCCTTATGTAGGCACTATATGACAACGTTACAGGGGCACATTGTGGCAGTGTTATTTATTAACTGTTAGTGCAGTTTTATTCATTCCTGACTCCATCAGGGAAAGAAGGTAAAAAAACAACCCCGTAAAACACGATCTCTATATTGGACCTCGTCACAAAACTGTTCACCTCTTAGAAATCATCTACGGTCCTTCCAGGGTTAAAACAATTTCTCCAGATGAGTAATTGTGTTGCAGGCGGCGCAGACATATTTACTTTTAATATTCACCGACAATGGAGGCAACACGTAGACCCATCAGCGTAATCCGGGCAGGTGCGACACAAACACACAAAATCCAGAAAACACAGGGTAATGTAAGGTCCAGAATTCACAGCGATGGATAGTACTGTGCTGAATATTAGTAACCTGTATTATTCTGAATATATACACTGCACAGTACCACTTCTCCTGTCCTGTATACTGGGTGTAATCCTCAGTATCTGTATTATTCTGTATATATACACTGCACAGTGCCACTTCTCCTGTCCTGTATACTGGGTGTAATCCTCAGTATCTGTATTATTCTGTATATATACACTGCACAGTACCACTTCTCCTGTCCTGTATACTGGGTGTAATCCTCAGTATCTGTATTATTCTGAATATATACACTGCACAGTACCACTTCTCCTGTCCTGTATACTGGGTGTAATCCTCAGTATCTGTATTATTCTGTATATATACACTGCACAGTACCACTTCTCCTGTCCTGTATACTGGGTGTAATCCTCAGTACCTGTATTATTCTGTATATATACACTGCACAGTACCACTTCTCCTGTCCTGTATACTGGGTGTAATCCTCAGTATCTGTATTATTCTGTATATATACACTGCACAGTACCACTTCTCCTGTCCTGTATACTGGGTGTAATCCTCAGTATCTGTATTATTCTGTATATATACACTGCACAGTACCACTTCTCCTGTCCTGTATACTGGGTGTAATCCTCAGTATCTGTATTATTCTGTATATATACACTGCACAGTACCACTACTCCTGTCCTGTATACTGGGTGTAATCCTCAGTATCTGTATTATACTGTATATATACACTGCACAGTATTACTTCTCCTGTCCTGTATACTGGGTGTAATCCTCAGTACCTGTATTATTCTGTATATATACACTGCACAGTACCACTTCTCCTGTCCTGTATACTGGGTGTAATACTCTGTATCTGTATTATTCTGTATATACACTGCACAGTACCACTTCTCCTGTCCTGTATACTGGGTGTAATCCTCAGTATCTGTATTATTCTGTATATATACACTGCACAGTACCACTTCTCCTGTCCTGTATACTGGGTGTAGTCCTCAGTATCTGTATTATTCTGTATATACACTGCACAGTACCACTTCTCCTGTCCTGTATACTGGGTGTAATCCTCAGTATCTGTATTATTCTGTATATACACTGCACAGTACCACTTCTCCTGTCTTGTATACTGGGTGTAATCCTCAGTATCTGTATTATTCTGTATATACACTGCACAGTACCACTTCTCCTGTCCTGTATACTGGGTGTAATCCTCAGTATCTGTATTATTCTGTATATACACTGCACAGTACCACTTCTCCTGTCTTGTATACTGGGTGTAATCCTCAGTATCTGTATTATTCTGTATATATACACTGCACAGTACCACTTCTGTCCTGTATACTAGGTGTAATCCTCAGTATCTGTATTATTTTGTATATATACACTGCACAGTACCACTTCTCCTGTCCTGTATACTGGGTGTAATCCTCAGTATCTGTATTATTCTGTATATATACACTGCACAGTACCACTTCTCCTGTCCTGTATACTGGGTGTAATCCTCAGTATCTGTATTATTCTGTATATATACACTGCACAGTACCACTTCTCCTGTCCTGTATACTGGGTGTAATCCTCAGTATCTGTATTATTCTGAATATATACACTGCACAGTACCACTTCTCCTGTCCTGTATACTGGGTGTAATCCTCAGTATCTGTATTATTCTGTATATATACACTTGTCAGGGCCAGGCGGTCGGGCAGACCCAGGAGGTGGATCCACTGGGCCGAACTCTAAGATGGTGGTAAGGAGTCCGGTAGCTGAAGCACTATGGGCAGTAGAACAGTCCGTGCCAGTGAGTGTAACGAAGAAGTCCCTGGGACCACGGAGTCACAGATGGTAGTCCGGGTGACGTAGCTCAGGTTCGGAAGCCGAGGTGATGTCAGGCGGGGTCCGGAACCTTTGGAGCGAGATGACGGGTCACCGCAGGGATCCGAGATGGTACGGACTGTCAGATGGCAGACGGACAGCGTGCGGGGTTCGGGATTCAGCAGGACCGGATGGCGAGGCAGGATCAGCTCTAGAAGAGAGATACGTGAGTATGGCACGAAGACACAAGGAGACCTGACTCCTAGCTTGGAAAACACGAAGATCAGGCCCCGCCCTCTTGGACAATACACCCCTTTATACCCTGTACCTGTTTAGCCTCATTTCCTGTTAATGGACGCTGGCCCTTTAAGAAAGGGTCAGTGACCGCGCGCGTGCCCTAATGCGCATGCGCGCAGCCCGGGTGCCAGAAGCCAGGGAAGGAGGCTGAGAAGAGGACGCAGGGGAGCCGGCCAGGGCCTGGGAAGCCGTCGGGCGGCGCGATCGGAGACCAGGGGGCCTGGGAAGGACGGGCACCGGAGCCAAGGACCCGGGGAGCGTGGCAGGTGAGCCGGGGAGCGGGGCTGAGGACCCGGGGAGCGGAGGAGAGGACCCGGGGAGGGGAGCCAAGGACCCGGGGAGCGTGACAGTACCCCCCCCCCACGCCCCCCTCCCCGCAACCGGGACATGAAGGCACGGATCAGAGGAGTGCCCACGTTCTCCCTGGGCTCCCAGGACCTATCCTCAGGACCATACCCCTCCCAGTCCACCAGGAAGAACTGTCGGCCACGAACAGTCTTCATGGTCACGATATCCCTTACCGCATAGATGTCGTCATCGGCAATAGGTGGAGGAGCCGGACTGGCAGCAGCGGAGAAGGGACCAAGGACAACCGGCTTGAGCAGGGAGACGTGGAATGAGTTGGGTATCCTCATCGTGGCCGGGAGCTGTAGCTTGTAGGAGACCTCATTGATCTTGCCGAGGACCTTAAACGGCCCGATGTAGCGAGGGCCCAGCTTGTAGGAAGGTATCTTCAATCGGATGTACTGGGAAGCAAGCCAGACCAGGTCACCAGGAGAGAAACACGGAGGGTCCAGACGCCTCTTGTCAGCGTGTTTCTTCATCCGCTGGGAAGCGCGTCCAAGGGACGCCTTGACAGAGTCCCAAATGGTAGCGAAGTCACGGGCTACAGTATCAGCCGCAGGGACATCCGAAGAAGGGGATATAGGCAATGGAACGGAGGGCTGAAGTCCGTAAACGACATGGAAGGGAGATTTGGAGGACGACTCACTGATGTGGTGGTTATGTGAGAATTCAGCCCAAGGCAGAAGCGTGGACCAGTCGTCGTGATGGGCGTTGACATAGTGACGTAAGAAGGATGTCAAGATTTGATTGACCCTCTCCACTTGGCCATTAGACTGAGGATGGTATGCGGAAGAAAAGTCCAGAGTTACTCCCAGATGTTTGCAGAGCGCCCTCCAGAAGCGGGAGGTGAACTGAGTTCCTCTGTCGGACACGATGTGGGATGGAAAGCCATGCAAGCGGAAGATGTGATGTATATAGGCTTCCGCGAGTTCCTGAGCAGAGGGCAGTCCAGCCATGGGGATGAAGTGAGCCATTTTGGAGAACCGGTCCACCACGACCCATATGACTGTGTGTCCAGAGGATAATGGCAAGTCCGTAATAAAATCCATCGCTATGTGTTGCCACGGAACTGAGGGTATAGGCAGCGGCAGAAGACGGCCATAGGGCAGGTGTTTGGGCGTCTTGTTTCTGGCACAAGAGGAGCAGGCAGAGACAAAAGCAGCGACGTCCGTGCGAAGGGATGGCCACCAGTAATGGCGTACAATCGCACCCCATGTTCTCTTCTGGCCTGCATGACCGGCTGTTTTTGAGGCATGACCCCAGTGTAACACTTTTTGCCTGTCAGTCTCAGAGACATAGGTCTTTCCGGGCGGTATCTGGGCCAGGGTGACAGGGGCCACCGAAATGATCTTGCTAGGCGAGATGATGGGTTGGGTAGTCTCTTCCTCCTGCTCCATGGGCATGAAAGACCTAGACAAGGCATCAGCGCGTACATTCTTGTCCGCGGGTCGGAAATGGAGCTGGAAGTCAAACCTGGCAAAGAATAGGGACCACCTGGCTTGCCGTGGGTTCAGTCGCTGAGCGGACCGCAGGTATTCCAGGTTCTTGTGGTCCGTGTAGATAATCACGGGGTACACTGCTCCTTCCAGGAGGTAGCGCCACTCCTCCAGAGCCAGTTTGACCGCCAATAGTTCTCGGTCACCGATGGTGTAATTACGTTCAGGCGCTGAGAAGCTCTTGGAGAAGAAACCGCACGTCACCATCTTGCCGGAGGAGGACTTCTGCATGAGCACTGCTCCGGCTCCCGAGGAGGAGGCATCCACCTCCAAGGTGAACTGGCGGTTTAACTCCGGACGGTGGAGTACAGGAGCGGAGGCAAATGCTCGCTTCAGTGAGCAAAACGCGGCGTCGGCCGCAGGTGACCAGTCCTTTGGATTAGCCTCCTTTTTGGTCAAAGCGGAGAGAGGAGCAGTCAGGGCAGAGAAGTGAGGGATAAACTGGCGGTAATAGTTGGCGAATCCCAGGAACCGTTGGATTGCCTTCAGTCCAGAAGGGGGAGGCCAGTTGAGTATGGAGGAGACCTTCTTTGGATCCATCTGCAGTCCAGTGCCCGAGATGATGTATCCCAGGAAAGGGAGAGAAGACTGCTCAAAGACACACTTCTCATATTTGGCGTAGAGACGATTCTCTCTCAGTCTTTGTAGAACCAGCTGTACGTTCTCTCTGTGGGTCTGGAGGTCCGGAGAGAAGATAAGGATGTCATCCAGATAAACTACTACACAGATGTAGAGGAGGTCCCGGAATATGTCGTTCACCAATTCTTGGAAGACTGCTGGTGCGTTACACAGTCCGAAGGGCATCACGCAGTATTCATAATGCCCATCGCGAGTATTAAACGCGGTCTTCCATTCGTCCCCAGAGCGGATACGAACTAGGTTGTAGGCACCCCGAAGATCCAGCTTGGTGAACACACGGGCTCCTCTGAGCCGGTCGAACAATTCGGGGATGAGCGGCAGAGGGTACTTGTTTTTTACGGTGATCTGATTCAGACCCCGGTAGTCGATGCATGGGCGTAGGTCACCCTCTTTCTTCTTAACGAAGAAGAAGCCTGCTCCCGCAGGCGAGGAGGATCTCCGGATGAATCCCTTTGCCAGGCTTTCTGTGATGTAGGTAGACATGGCCCTGGTTTCGGCTGGAGACAACGGATATATCCGTCCTCGAGGCGGTGTTGTTCCTGGGAGCAGGTCGATGGCACAATCGTAGGGACGGTGTGGCGGAAGTACCTCAGACTCCTTCTTGTCAAAAACGTCTGCGAAGGACCAATAAGCCGAAGGCAGTTCCGGTAGGTTCTCTGGAACCGGAGGTCGTCGGATGGGTTGTATGGACTTCAGACACTTCTCATGACAAGCAGGACCCCATCGGGTGATTTCGCCAGTACCCCAGCTGACTGATGGTTCGTGTGTCCGCAACCAGGGAAGTCCCAGCAGGATTTGATGGGACATGTGTGGAAGGACGTAGAGAGCGATGTTCTCGGTGTGCAGGGCACCGATACGCAGTTCGACCGGACTGGTGACCCAGGAGATGGTATCAGAGAGGGGTCTCCCATCCACAGAGGCAATCACTAGGGGCTTCTCGAGTGGAGTAACAGGCAGCTGGTACTTGTCCACCGTGGCCTGCTGGATGAAATTGCCTGCTGCTCCAGAGTCGAGGTATGCCTCAGCCGTGAAGCGCGTCTCTCCCGTTGACACTTGCACAGTCCACATAACCGGGTCTGAGAGAGTCCCAGCACCTAGGGTGGCCTCTCCTACCAACCCTAGGCTTTGGAGTTTCCCGGCCTTTCCGGACAGGAGCGTAGGAGGTGTGTGTCCTCTCCGCAGTAAAAGCAGAGGCCCTTGGCGAGCCGCTCTGCTCGACGTTGTTCAGACTGTCGTACTCGGTCGATCTGCATGGGCTCGTGGACGGGAATCCCAGCTGTTGATGACTGAGATACGGAGGGCTTCTGTGGAGGAGAGGAATGCCGTACCGGACGTCTCTCACGAGACAGCTCTTTGGAGCGCTCCTGAAAACGAATGTCCACTCGAGTTGCTAGGGCAATCAGGGCATCTAGGGTGGAGGGCACGTCACGACCCGCCAACTCATCTTTGATGCGACTCGAGAGTCCTTCCCAGAAGGCGGCTGTTAGGGCCTCATTATTCCACCCGAGTTCTGAAGCCAAAGTGCGGAAACGGATGGCGTATTGGCCCACCGTCAGTGTTCCTTGACGTAAGCGGAGGAGGGATGAAGCAGACGCAAAGGCGCGTCCCGGCTCGTCAAAGGTGCTGCGAAAGGCCTGCAGGAACTCTTGAAGATCCTTGGTCATAGGGTCCTCCTTCTCCCACAACGGGTTCATCCACGCCAGTGCCTCGCCCTCCAGGTGAGACATGATGAAGGCGACCTTGGCTTGGTCGGAGGCAAACAGATGTGGCAGCTGCGTGAAATGGAGGGAGCATTGGTTTATAAACCCCCTGCAGGACTTGGGATCTCCGGCGTACCGGGGTGGTGAGGCCAAACGCAGTCTGGAAGCATCCGAAGAAGCAGCCACGGGAGCGGGGGACGTGGCTTGACTAGTGGCGGCTTGGGATGTCGAAGACGTGACTGCCGCTTGTAGCGTGGTCAGGCGGGTGTCCACGGAAGTCATAAAGTTCAGCATGCGGGTCTGGACTTCACGCTGGCGTTGGAGTTCCTCTTGCAAGGCTGCTAGTGCTGCAGCGGGATCCATGGCCTGATCTTACTGTCAGGGCCAGGCGGTCGGGCAGACCCAGGAGGTGGATCCACTGGGCCGAACTCTAAGATGGTGGTAAGGAGTCCGGTAGCTGAAGCACTATGGGCAGTAGAACAGTCCGTGCCAGTGAGTGTAACGAAGAAGTCCCTGGGACCACGGAGTCACAGATGGTAGTCCGGGTGACGTAGCTCAGGTTCGGAAGCCGAGGTGATGTCAGGCGGGGTCCGGAACCTTTGGAGCGAGATGACGGGTCACCGCAGGGATCCGAGATGGTACGGACTGTCAGATGGCAGACGGACAGCGTGCGGGGTTCGGGATTCAGCAGGACCGGATGGCGAGGCAGGATCAGCTCTAGAAGAGAGATACGTGAGTATGGCACGAAGACACAAGGAGACCTGACTCCTAGCTTGGAAAACACGAAGATCAGGCCCCGCCCTCTTGGACAATACACCCCTTTATACCCTGTACCTGTTTAGCCTCATTTCCTGTTAATGGACGCTGGCCCTTTAAGAAAGGGTCAGTGACCGCGCGCGTGCCCTAATGCGCATGCGCGCAGCCCGGGTGCCAGAAGCCAGGGAAGGAGGCTGAGAAGAGGACGCAGGGGAGCCGGCCAGGGCCTGGGAAGCCGTCGGGCGGCGCGATCGGAGACCAGGGGGCCTGGGAAGGACGGGCACCGGAGCCAAGGACCCGGGGAGCGTGGCAGGTGAGCCGGGGAGCGGGGCTGAGGACCCGGGGAGCGGAGGAGAGGACCCGGGGAGGGGAGCCAAGGACCCGGGGAGCGTGACAACACTGCACAGTACCACTTCTCCTGTCCTGTATACTGGGTGTAATCCTCAGTACCTGTATTATTCTGTATATATACACTGCACAGTACCACTTCTCCTGTCCTGTATACTGGGTGTAATCCTCAGTATCTGTATTATTCTGTATATATACACTGCACAGTACCACTTCTCCTGTCCTGTATACTGGGTGTAATCCTCAGTATCTGTATTATTCTGTATATATACACTGCACAGTACCACTTCTCCTGTCCTGTATACTGGGTGTAATCCTCAGTATCTGTATTATTCTGTATATATACACTGCACAGTACCACTTCTCCTGTCCTGTATACTGGGTGTAATCCTCAGTATCTGTATTATACTGTATATATACACTGCACAGTATTACTTCTCCTGTCCTGTATACTGGGTGTAATCCCCAGTACCTGTATTATTCTGTATATATACACTGCACAGTACCACTTCTCCTGTCCTGTATACTGGGTGTAATACTCTGTATCTGTATTATTCTGTATATACACTGCACAGTACCACTTCTCCTGTCCTGTATACTGGGTGTAATCCTCAGTATCTGTATTATTCTGTATATATACACTGCACAGTACCACTTCTCCTGTCCTGTATACTGGGTGTAGTCCTCAGTATCTGTATTATTCTGTATATACACTGCACAGTACCACTTCTCCTGTCCTGTATACTGGGTGTAATCCTCAGTATCTGTATTATTCTGTATATACACTGCACAGTACCACTTCTCCTGTCTTGTATACTGGGTGTAATCCTCAGTATCTGTATTATTCTGTATATACACTGCACAGTACCACTTCTCCTGTCCTGTATACTGGGTGTAATCCTCAGTATCTGTATTATTCTGTATATACACTGCACAGTACCACTTCTCCTGTCTTGTATACTGGGTGTAATCCTCAGTATCTGTATTATTCTGTATATATACACTGCACAGTACCACTTCTGTCCTGTATACTAGGTGTAATCCTCAGTATCTGTATTATTTTGTATATATACACTGCACAGTACCACTTCTCCTGTCCTGTATACTGGGTGTAATCCTCAGTATCTGTATTATTCTGTATATATACACTGCACAGTACCACTTCTCCTGTCCTGTATACTGGGTGTAATCCTCAGTATCTGTATTATTCTGTATATATACACTGCACAGTGCCACTTCTCCTGTCCTGTATACTGGGTGTAATCCTCAGTATCTGTATTATTCTGTATATATACACACTGCACAGTACCACTTCTCCTGTCCTGTATACTGGGTGTAATCCTCAGTATCTGTATTATTCTGTATATATACACTGCACAGTGCCACTTCTCCTGTCCTGTATACTGGGTATAATCCTCAGTATCTGTATTATTCTGTATATATACACACTGCACAGTGCCACTTCTCCTGTCCTGTATAATGGGTGTAATCCTCAGTATCTGTATTATTCTGTATATTTACACAGCACAGTACCACTTCTCCTGTCCTGTATACTGGGTGTAATCCTCAGTATCTGTATTATTCTGTATATATACACTGCACAGTGCCACTTCTCCTGTCCTGTATACTGGGTGTAATCCTCAGTATCTGTATTATTCTGTATATATACACTGCACAATACCACTTCTCCTGTCCTGTATACTGGGTGTAATCCTCAGTATTTGTATTATTCTATATATATACACTGCACAGTACCACTTCTCCTGTGCTGTATACTGGGTGTAATCCTCAGTAACTGTATTATTCTGTATATATACACTGCACAGTACCTCTTCTCCTGTCCTGTATACTGGGTGTAATCCTCAGTATCTGTATTATTCTGTATAAATACACTGCACAGTACCACTTCTCCTGTCCTGTATAGTGGGTGTAATCCTCAGTACCTGTATTATTCTGTATATATACACTGCACAGTACCACTGCTCCTGTCCTGTATACTGGGTGTAATCCTCAGTATCTGTATTATTCTGTATATATACACTGCACAGTACCACTTCTCCTGTCCTGTATACTGGGTGTAATCCTCAGTACCTGTATTATTCTGTATATATACACTGCACAGTACCACTTCTCCTGTCCTGTATACTGGGTGTAATCCTCAGTATTTGTATTTATATATATATATATATATATAGATATATATATATATATATATATATATATATATATACGGTATATATATATATACACTGCACAGTACCACTTCTCCTGTCCTGTATACTGGGTGTAATCCTCAGTATCTGTATTATTCTGTATATATACACTGCACAGTACCATTTCTCCTGTCCTGTATAGTGGGTGTAATCCTCAGTTCCTGTATTATTCTGTATATATACACTGCACAGTACCACTTCTCCTGTCCTGTATACTGGGTGTAATCCTCTGTATCTGTATTATTCTGTATATATACACTGCACAGTACCACTTCTCCTGTCCTGTATACTGGGTGTAATCCTCAGTATTTGTATTATTCTATATATATACACTGCACAGTACCACTTCTCCTGTGCTGTATACTGGGTGTAATCCTCAGTAACTGTATTATTCTGTATATATACACTGCACAGTACCTCTTCTCCTGTCCTGTATACTGGGTGTAATCCTCAGTATCTGTATTATTCTGTATAAATACACTGCACAGTACCACTTCTCCTGTCCTGTATAGTGGGTGTAATCCTCAGTACCTGTATTATTCTGTATATATACACTGCACAGTACCACTGCTCCTGTCCTGTATACTGGGTGTAATCCTCAGTATCGGTATTATTCTGTATATATACACTGCACAGTACCACTTCTCCTGTCCTGTATACTGGGTGTAATCCTCAGTACCTGTATTATTCTGTATATATACACTGCACAGTACCACTTCTCCTGTCCTGTATACTGGGTGTAATCCTCAGTATTTGTATTTATATATATATATATATATATATATATATATATATATATATATATACGGTATATATATATACACTGCACAGTACCACTTCTCCTGTCCTGTATACTGGGTGTAATCCTCAGTATCTGTATTATTCTGTATATATACACTGCACAGTACCATTTCTCCTGTCCTGTATAGTGGGTGTAATCCTCAGTTCCTGTATTATTCTGTATATATACACTGCACAGTACCACTTCTCCTGTCCTGTATACTGGGTGTAATCCTCTGTATCTGTATTATTCTGTATATATACACTGCACAGTACCACTTCTCCTGTCCTTTATACTGGGTGTAATCCTCAGTATCTGTATTATTCTGTATATATGCACTGCACAGTACCACTTCTCCTGTCTTGTATACTGGGTGTATTCCTCAGTACCTGTATTATTCTGTATATATACACTGCACAGTACCATTTCTCCTGTCCTGTATAGTGGGTGTAATCCTCAGTTCCTGTATTATTCTGTATATATACACTGCACAGTACCACTTCTCCTGTCCTGTATACTGGGTGTAATCCTCTGTATCTGTATTATTCTGTATATATACACTGCACAGTACCACTTCTCCTGTCCTTTATACTGGGTGTAATCCTCAGTATCTGTATTATTCTGTATATATGCACTGCACAGTACCACTTCTCCTGTCCTGTATACTGGGTGTATTCCTCAGTACCTGTATTATTCTGTATATATACACTGCACAGTACCACTTCTCCTGTCCTGTATACTGGGTGTATTCCTCAGTATCTGTATTATTCTGTATATATACACTGCACAGTACCATTTCTCCTGTCCTGTATAGTGGGTGTAATCCTCAGTTCCTGTATTATTCTGTATATATACACTGCACAGTACCACTTCTCCTGTCCTGTATACTGGGTGTAATCCTCAGTATCTGTATTATTCTGTATATATACACTGCACAGTACCACTTCTCCTGTCCTGTATACTGGGTGTAATCCTCAGTACCTGTATTATTCTGTATATATACACTGCACAGTGCCACTTCTCCTGTCCTGTATACTGGGTGTAGTCCTCAGTACCTGTATTATTCTGTATATATACACTGCACAGTACCACTTCTCCTGTCCTGTATACTGGGTGTAATCCTCTGTATCTGTATTATTCTGTATATATACACTGCACAGTACCACTTCTCCTGTCCTTTATACTGGGTGTAATCCTCAGTATCTGTATTATTCTGTATATATGCACTGCACAGTACCACTTCTCCTGTCCTGTATACTGGGTGTATTCCTCAGTACCTGTATTATTCTGTATATATACACTGCACAGTACCATTTCTCCTGTCCTGTATACTGGGTGTAATCCTCAGTATATGTATTATTCTGTATATATACACTGCACAGTATTACTTCTCCTGTCCTGTATACTGGGTGTAATCCTCAGTACCTGTATTATTCTGTATATATACACTGAACAGTACCACTCCTCCTGTCCTGTATACTGGGTGTAATCCTCAGTATCTGTATTATTCTGTAAATATACACTGCACAGTACCACTTCTCCTGTCCTGTATACTGGGTGTAATCCTCAGTACCTGTATTATTCTGTATATATACACTGCACAGTGCCACTTCTCCTGTCCTGTATACTGGGTGTAATCCTCAGTATCTGTATTATTCTGTATATATACACTGCACAGTACCACTTCTCCTGTCCTGTATACTGGGTGTAATCCTCAGTACCTGTATTATTCTGTATATATACACTGCACAGTACCACTTCTCCTGTCCTGTATACTGGGTGTAATCCTCAGTATATATACACTGCACAGTACCACTTCTCCTGTCCTTTATACTGGGTGTAATCCTCAGTATCTGTATTATTCTGTATATATGCACTGCACAGTACCACTTCTCCTGTCCTGTATACTGGGTGTATTCCTCAGTACCTGTATTATTCTGTATATATACACTGCACAGTACCATTTCTCCTGTCCTGTATACTGGGTGTAATCCTCAGTATATGTATTATTCTGTATATATACACTGCACAGTATTACTTCTCCTGTCCTGTATACTGGGTGTAATCCTCAGTACCTGTATTATTCTGTATATATACACTGAACAGTACCACTCCTCCTGTCCTGTATACTGGGTGTAATCCTCAGTATCTGTATTATTCTGTATATATACACTGCACAGTACCACTTCTCCTGTCCTGTATACTGGGTGTAATCCTCAGTACCTGTATTATTCTGTATATATACACTGCACAGTGCCACTTCTCCTGTCCTGTATACTGGGTGTAGTCCTCAGTACCTGTATTATTCTGTATATATACACTGCACAGTACCACTTCTCCTGTCCTGTATAGAGGGTGTAATCCTCAGTATCTGTATTATTCTGTGTATATATATACTGCACAGTACCATTTCTCCTGTCCTGTATACTGGTTGTAATCCTCAGTATATGTATTATTCTGTATATATACACTGCACAGTATTACTTCTCCTGTCCTGTATACTGGGTGTAATCCTCAGTACCTGTATTATTCTGTATATATACACTGAACAGTACCACTCCTCCTGTCCTGTATACTGGGTGTAATCCTCAGTATCTGTATTATTCTGTATATATACACTGCACAGTACCTCTTCTCCTGTCCTGTATACTGGGTGTAATCCTCAGTACCTGTATTATTCTGTATATATACACTGCACAGTACCACTTCTCCTGTCCTGTATACTGGGTGTAATCCTCAGTACCTGTATTATTCTGTATATATACACTGCACAGTGCCACTTCTCCTGTCCTGTATACTGGGTGTAGTCCTCAGTACCTGTATTATTCTGTATATATACACTGCACAGTACCACTTCTCCTGTCCTGTATACTGGGTGTAATTCTCAGTATCTATATTATTCTGTATATATACACTGCACAGTACCACTTCTCCTGTCCTGTATACTGGGTGTAATCCTCAGTATCTGTATTATTCTGTATATATACACTGCACAGTACCACTTCTCCTGTCCTGTATACTGGGTGTAATCCTCAGTACCTGTATTATTCTGTATATATACACTGCACAGTACCACTTCTCCTGTCCTGTATACTGGGTGTAATCCTCAGTATCTGTATTATTCTGTATTTATACACTGCACAGTACCACTCCTCCTGTCCTGTATACTGGGTGTAATCCGCAGTATCTGTATTATTCTGTATATATACACAGCACAGTACCACTTCTCCTGTCCTGTATACTGGGTGTAATCCTCAGTACCTGTATTATTCTGTATATATACACTGCACAGTATCACTTCTCCTGTCCTGTATACTGGGTGTAATCCTCAGTATCTGTATTATTCTGTATATATACACTGCACAGTACCACTTCTCCTGTCCTGTATACTGGGTGTAATCCTCAGTATCTGTATTATTCTGTATATATACACTGCACAGTACCACTTCTCCTGTCCTGTATACTGGGTGTAATCCTCAGTATCTGTATTATTCTGTATATATACACAGCACAGTACCACTTCTCCTGTCCTGTATACTGGGTGTAATCCTCAGTATCTGTATTATTCTGTATATATACACACTGCACAGTGCCACTTCTCCTGTCCTGTATACTGGGTGTAATCCTCAGTATCTGTATTATTCTGTATATATACACTGCACAGTACCACTTCTCCTGTCCTGTATACTGGGTGTAATCCTCAGTATCTATATTATTCTGTATATATACACTGCACAGTGCCACTTCTCCTGTCCTGTATACTGGGTGTAATCCTCAGTATCTATATTATTCTGTATATATACACACTGCACAGTACCACTCCTCCTGTCCTGTATACTGGGTGTAATCCTCAGTATCTGTATTATTCTGTATATATACACTGCACAGTATCACTTCTCCTGTCCTGTATACTGGGTGTAATCCTCAGTGTCTGTATTATTCTGTATATATACACTGCACAGTACCACTTCTCCTGTCCTGTATTCTGGGTGTAATCCTCAGTATCTATATTATTCTGTATATATACACTGCACAGTGCCACTTCTCCTGTCCTGTATACTGGGTGTAATTCTCGGTATCTGTATTATTCTGTATATATACACTGCACAGTGCCACTTCTCCTGTCCTGTATACTGGGTGTAATCCTCAGTATCTGTATTATTCTGTATATATACACAGCACAGTACCACTTCTCCTGTCCTGTATACTGGGTGTAATCCTCAGTATCTGTATTATTCTGTATTTATACACTGCACAGTACCACTCCTCCTGTCCTGTATACTGGGTGTAATCCGCAGTATCTGTATTATTCTGTATATATACACTGCACAGTACCACTTCTCCTGTCCTGTATACTGGGTGTAATCCTCAGTATCTGTATTATTCTGTATATATACACTGCACAGTACCACTTCTCCTGTCCTGTATACTGGGTGTAATCCTCAGTATCTGTATTATTCTGTATATATACACAGCACAGTACCACTTCTCCTGTCCTGTATACTGGGTGTAATCCTCAGTATTTATATTATTCTGTATATATACACTGCACAGTGCCACTTCTCCTGTCCTGTATACTGGGTGTAATCCTCAGTATCTATATTATTCTGTATATATACACACTGCACAGTACCACTCCTCCTGTCCTGTATACTGGGTGTAATCCTCAGTATCTGTATTATTCTGTATATATACACTGCACAGTATCACTTCTCCTGTCCTGTATACTGGGTGTAATCCTCAGTATCTGTATTATTCTGTATATATACACTGCACAGTATCACTCCTCCTGTCCTGTATACTGGGTGTAATCCTCAGTGTCTGTATTATTCTGTATATATACACTGCACAGTACCACTCCTCCTGTCCTGTATACTGGGTGTAATCCTCAGTATCTGTATTATTCTGTATATATACACTGCACAGTACCACTTCCCCTGTCCTGTATACTGGGTGTAATCCTCAGTATCTATATTATTCTGTATATATACACTGCACAGTGCCACTTCTCCTGTCCTGTATACTGGGTGTAATCCTCAGTATCTATATTATTCTGTATATATACACACTGCACAGTACCACTCCTCCTGTCCTGTATACTGGGTGTAATCCTCAGTATCTGTATTATTCTGTATATATACACTGCACAGTATCACTTCTCCTGTCCTGTATACTGGGTGTAATCCTCAGTGTCTGTATTATTCTGTATATATACACTGCACAGTACCACTTCTCCTGTCCTGTATTCTGGGTGTAATCCTCAGTATCTATATTATTCTGTATATATACACTGCACAGTGCCACTTCTCCTGTCCTGTATACTGGGTGTAATCCTCGGTATCTGTATTATTCTGTATATATACACTGCACAGTGCCACTTCTCCTGTCCTGTATACTGGGTGTAATCCTCAGTATCTGTATTATTGTATTATTCTGTATATATACACTGCACAGTACCACTTCTCCTGTCCTGTATACTGGGTGTAATCCTCAGTATCTGTATTATTCTGTATATATACACTGCACAGTACCACTTCTCCTGTCCTGTATACTGGGTGTAATCCTCAGTATCTGTATTATTCTGTATATATACACTGCACAGTACCACTTCTCCTGTCCTGTATACTGGGTGTAATCCTCAGTATCTGTATTATTCTGTATATATACACAGCACAGTACCACTTCTCCTGTCCTGTATACTGGGTGTAATCCTCAGTATCTATATTATTCTGTATATATACACTGCACAGTGCCACTTCTCCTGTCCTGTATACTGGGTGTAATCCTCAGTATCTATATTATTCTGTATATATACACACTGCACAGTACCACTCCTCCTGTCCTGTATACTGGGTGTAATCCTCAGTATCTGTATTATTCTGTATATATACACTGCACAGTATCACTTCTCCTGTCCTGTATACTGGGTGTAATCCTCAGTGTCTGTATTATTCTGTATATATACACTGCACAGTACCACTCCTCCTGTCCTGTATATTGGGTGTAATCCTCAGTATCTGTATTATTCTGTATATATACACTGCACAGTATCACTCCTCCTGTCCTGTATACTGGGTGTAATCCTCAGTGTCTGTATTATTCTGTATATATACACTGCACAGTACCACTTCTCCTGTCCTGTATACTGGGTGTAATCCTCAGTATCTATATTATTCTGTATATATACACTGCACAGTGCCACTTCTCCTGTCCTGTATACTGGGTGTAATCCTCGGTATCTGTATTATTCTGTATATATACACTGCACAGTACCACTTCTCCTGTCCTGTATACTGGGTGTAGTCCTCAGTACCTGTATTATTCTGTATATATACACTGCACAGTGCCACTTCTCCTGTCCTGTATACTGGGTGTAATCCTCAGTATCTGTATTATTCTGTATATATACACTGCACAGTACCATTTCTCCTGTCCTGTATAGTGGGTGTAATCCTCAGTTCCTGTATTATTCTGTATATATACACTGCACAGTACCACTTCTCCTGTCCTGTATACTGGGTGTAATCCTCAGTATCTGTATTATTCTGTATATATACACTGCACAGTACCACTTCTCCTGTCCTGTATACTGGGTGTAATCCTCAGTACCTGTATTATTCTGTATATATACACTGCACAGTACCACTTCTCCTGTCCTGTATACTGGGTGTAATCCTCAGTACCTGTATTATTCTGTATATATACACTGCACAGTGCCACTTCTCCTGTCCTGTATACTGGGTGTAGTCCTCAGTACCTGTATTATTCTGTATATATACACTGCACAGTACCACTTCTCCTGTCCTGTATACTGGGTGTAATCCTCTGTATCTGTATTATTCTGTATATATACACTGCACAGTACCACTTCTCCTGTCCTTTATACTGGGTGTAATCCTCAGTATCTGTATTATTCTGTATATATGCACTGCACAGTACCACTTCTCCTGTCCTGTATACTGGGTGTATTCCTCAGTACCTGTATTATTCTGTATATATACACTGCACAGTACCATTTCTCCTGTCCTGTATACTGGGTGTAATCCTCAGTATATGTATTATTCTGTATATATACACTGCACAGTATTACTTCTCCTGTCCTGTATACTGGGTGTAATCCTCAGTATCTGTATTATTCTGTATATATACACTGCACAGTATCACTTCTCCTGTCCTGTATACTGGGTGTAATCCTCAGTATCTGTATTATTCTGTATATATACACTGCACAGTATCACTCCTCCTGTCCTGTATACTGGGTGTAATCCTCAGTGTCTGTATTATTCTGTATATATACACTGCACAGTACCACTCCTCCTGTCCTGTATACTGGGTGTAATCCTCAGTATCTGTATTATTCTGTATATATACACTGCACAGTACCACTTCTCCTGTCCTGTATACTGGGTGTAATCCTCAGTATCTATATTATTCTGTATATATACACTGCACAGTGCCACTTCTCCTGTCCTGTATACTGGGTGTAATCCTCAGTATCTATATTATTCTGTATATATACACACTGCACAGTACCACTCCTCCTGTCCTGTATACTGGGTGTAATCCTCAGTATCTGTATTATTCTGTATATATACACTGCACAGTATCACTTCTCCTGTCCTGTATACTGGGTGTAATCCTCAGTGTCTGTATTATTCTGTATATATACACTGCACAGTACCACTTCTCCTGTCCTGTATTCTGGGTGTAATCCTCAGTATCTATATTATTCTGTATATATACACTGCACAGTGCCACTTCTCCTGTCCTGTATACTGGGTGTAATCCTCGGTATCTGTATTATTCTGTATATATACACTGCACAGTGCCACTTCTCCTGTCCTGTATACTGGGTGTAAACCTCAGTATCTGTATTATTGTATTATTCTGTATATATACACTGCACAGTACCACTTCTCCTGTCCTGTATACTGGGTGTAATCCTCAGTATCTGTATTATTCTGTATATATACACTGCACAGTACCACTTCTCCTGTCCTGTATACTGGGTGTAATCCTCAGTATCTGTATTATTCTGTATATATACACTGCACAGTACCACTTCTCCTGTCCTGTATACTGGGTGTAATCCTCAGTATCTGTATTATTCTGTATATATACACAGCACAGTACCACTTCTCCTGTCCTGTATACTGGGTGTAATCCTCAGTATCTATATTATTCTGTATATATACACTGCACAGTGCCACTTCTCCTGTCCTGTATACTGGGTGTAATCCTCAGTATCTATATTATTCTGTATATATACACACTGCACAGTACCACTCCTCCTGTCCTGTATACTGGGTGTAATCCTCAGTATCTGTATTATTCTGTATATATACACTGCACAGTATCACTTCTCCTGTCCTGTATACTGGGTGTAATCCTCAGTGTCTGTATTATTCTGTATATATACACTGCACAGTACCACTCCTCCTGTCCTGTATACTGGGTGTAATCCTCAGTATCTGTATTATTCTGTATATATACACTGCACAGTATCACTCCTCCTGTCCTGTATACTGGGTGTAATCCTCAGTGTCTGTATTATTCTGTATATATACACTGCACAGTACCACTTCTCCTGTCCTGTATACTGGGTGTAATCCTCAGTATCTATATTATTCTGTATATATACACTGCACAGTGCCACTTCTCCTGTCCTGTATACTGGGTGTAATCCTCGGTATCTGTATTATTCTGTATATATACACTGCACAGTACCACTTCTCCTGTCCTGTATACTGGGTGTAGTCCTCAGTACCTGTATTATTCTGTATATATACACTGCACAGTGCCACTTCTCCTGTCCTGTATACTGGGTGTAATCCTCAGTATCTGTATTATTCTGTATATATACACTGCACAGTACCATTTCTCCTGTCCTGTATAGTGGGTGTAATCCTCAGTTCCTGTATTATTCTGTATATATACACTGCACAGTACCACTTCTCCTGTCCTGTATACTGGGTGTAATCCTCAGTATCTGTATTATTCTGTATATATACACTGCACAGTACCACTTCTCCTGTCCTGTATACTGGGTGTAATCCTCAGTATCTGTATTATTCTGTATATATACACTGCACAGTACCACTTCTCCTGTCCAGCAGAGTGAAGGCAGATAGCCGTAACGTACATGACTGAGGCAGTGATAGATCCAGGAAAGGGTTAAGGAGTAAGGGATGGGGGGTTTTACCTAAGGAATGTGGTGGTGGGCGAGCGAGCAGGAGGAGAGACGGGGGGCAGGGGCCATATAAGAAATAGGTCCCATGTTAAGGTGTCATTCCTTTGTCCTGGACTCAAAGACTGAACCAGCAGTTGTGGATGCCTTGCTGAAGAGCGTTCAGGCCGCGGCTTTGACATGTAGGCCCGAATGGATTCAGGCCCAGCTAGACGAATTGCTGAAGAGTGCCCGGGATACAGCATCTGTCCCTTCTGAACTTTCTGAACATCAAACTCTAAGAAGATCAAGACCTCCTGAGAGACTAACTTCTGAAATGGCCAATAGGACTCACAATAGGATCATAAGTCCTTCCGTTACTTCTAGGAAAAGAGCAAAGCGTAGCACGGCCTCTGATCCTGCTTACAAACCAGGAAGGAAACTACAGTACAAGAATAACAAGGGACAGAGAAAAGAGCCCGACCATCTAACCAGAGAGACACCAAGAAGTGCAAGGAGAAAGTCCGGCTCTACTGATGTGCCAGCCAGAGAAGCAGCCACACAAGCTACAACTGACGTGACGACAGCCCACGATGGATCCTTAGAACTTCCTCACCAAACTTTGCATCATTCTAGAGGACATCATACGGCCTCACCCCAGGAAATAAACCAACACGGGGGGATGGGCTTAGGACACACAACATTTCCGGATCCGGGTTCTCATTGCACGAGGAGTGGTAGGAATCCAAAAAGACAACTGCGCAAAAGTACTTTAACCAGACAAAGACTTCTTCGGCCGCCTCAGGATGTGATCAAGGCAATAAATCTACAGCTACAAGACTCAGAAGAGATTACAGACAATGACTATGACACAGATAACGACTCCCCACTAGAGGGCAGCAGCACGCAGCACTTCAATAATGGAGGGGCTGTAGAGACTATAACTAATAGGTCACGGACGGCTGGTCAACCTAGGACGCAGCCAGGTATTGGTGAGAACACTTTTTCTTGTCCTATATCTAGTGTAACAACACCCGTAATGAATCCAGTGGGCGCAGTTGGGGGTACAGGTCCCGGCAATGTAGGATGGGATCTTAATTCAGTAGTACAGCAATTAGTGTCAGGGGTTAAGGAGGCTTTGAGTCAGTCTAGCTTACCCATAACCTCTTCTCCTATTGCTGCATGGTGCGGGAATGGTCGCCGGACATCGGAGGTGGTAAGTCAGTCGTGTGCTGATCCAGACACACAGGAGGACGCAGTAATTTCACAAGGGGTTCCATTATCTGATGCAGCAAAAGGAGAATTATATGTATGTTTTGAGGGTCCTCTAGGAATTCATTTGAAACAGGAGGTTAGGGAGAAGATTTGGGCCGACGAATATGTGGAAATATTTTCATTATTGCCCTTAGAAAAATATAACTTGGATAGAGTCAGGTTTGATGAGAGGAAAAGAGAGGAACAAGAAAGACGGTATTGTCTCATCCCCCAAACATTTAGTAATTGGTTCCATGCCTTTGCCATATTAGCAAGTGTAATAGGCCAAAAAACTCCTGAACATTGCTCTGCCTTATTTTGTTACATGAATTCTATCGGGGAGGCGCACCGTGTGTATGGAGGTTTAGCATGGCTGCGCTATGATGAGCAGTTTCGCCAACGAAAGGCTGGTCGCCAAGGGATTCGTTGGGATCACAAAGATATTAGTTTATGGATGCGTCTCATGACAGCGCCACGTGGGGTTAATCAGCCCTTTCAGGGCTATGTCGGCAGATCATCAGCAATCGGATTGTCGGCAGCAAACAGAAAAGGTTGCTGCTGGCAGTTCAATGATAGCCAGTGCAGATTCGGAAACACATGCAGGTACAGACATGAATGCACCTTCTGTAGTGGAAACCATAGCCTATCCAAATGCTTTACACGAAATAAAACCCCAACAGCAGAGATTAACCAAAAAGGGGGAAACCCCAATTAGACTCGGGGAGATGGTGGGCTATCTAAGCAGGTACCCAGATAGAAAAGCAGCACAATTGCTGGGGGAGGGTTTCTCAGAAGGTTTTAAGATCCCATCTACTTCAGGCCCATTAACCTGTTCTCGTAACCTTGCTTCAGCTTATACATATTCTCACATTGTCTCCACAAAACTAAACAAAGAAATTGACCTGGGCCGCATGGCAGGTCCATTCCCCAAAATGCCAATAGAAAACTTAAGGGTCTCTCCATTGGGGGTGGTCCCAAAGAAGGAACCCAATAAGTTTAGGCTGATCCATCATCTGTCCTTCCCTCATGGAAGCTCAGTTAATGATGGAATCGATCAGGAACTTTGCACAGTCTCGTATACTTCATTTGATACAGCGATTGCATGGGTTCAGAAGTACGGCAGAGGAGCTTTAATGGCAAAAACAGACATTGAAGCTGCCTTTAGACTCTACCAGTCCATCCAGAAAGCTTCCATCTCTTGGGTTGTCAGTGGCAGGGAAGGTTTTATGTAGACTTGTGTTTACCGATGGGCTGCTCCATCTCATGCTCCTTGTTTGAATCATTTAGCACATTTTTGGAGTGGGTAGTAAAGAAGGAAGCCGGCGTGCGTTCTGTCCTGCATTATCTAGATGATTTCCTATGTATTGGTCCACCAAAGTCATTTGTTTGTGCTTCATTCAGTCGGTTTTTAAGTGTTTTGGAGTACCGTTAGCATCAGATAAGACAGAAGGCCCGTCTACACTTATCAAGTTTTTAGGAATTTTGATTGACAGTGAAGCAATGGAGTGCAGATTACCGGATGACAAGGTCAGTGATCTGCTGGAGGCAGTCAGAGAAGCTAGATCTCACCGTAAGATCAGATTAAAGGATCTACAATCGCTGTTAGGAAAAATGAACTTTGCGTGTCGCATTATTCCAATGGGTAGAGTTTTTTGTAGGCGCCTAGCTGCAGCTACCTCAGGCATAACCTTTCCACATCACTTTGTGCGGCTGGCTAGAACATTAAAGGACGATCTGGCGGTATGGGAACAGTTCTTAATAGAGTTTAATGGGAGGTCATTGTGGATCAGACCACCGGTTTCAAATTTTGATCTAGACATCCACACTGATGCAGCGGGGTCAACTGGTTTTGGTGCATATTGTTCGGGACAGTGGTGTGCAGATAGGTGGCCAGAGAGTTGGAGAAACAATGGGTTAACACGAAACTTAGTACTCCTTGAATTGTTCCCCATAGTGGTTGCTTGTGAAATTTGGTACAATATTTTCCGAAACCGAAAAGTGAGATTTCATTGTGATAACTTGGGAGTTGTAGAAGTCATCAACAAACAATCAGCTTCTTCCCTGCCTGTTGTTACGTTGCTGCGTCATCTAGTGCTGCGCTGTTTAAAGTCACATTGTCAGATTACAGCTGTGCATGTCCCCGGTGTTTGCAATTCTGTGGCTGATGCTCTGTCTCGTTTTCAGTGGGACAGATTCCGTTCGTTAGCCCCGATGGCAGAGGTACAAGGCAAGAAGTGTCCGGATTTTCTGTGGTCACTGCCAGTGACACCGCATACGCTCTGATAGAACGGTCTGTGGGTGTAAGCACATGGCAGAGGTACCAGTCAGCATGGAGGGAATGGGAAGACTTGTGTGCTTTAGTGGCACATGATGCCAGTGTACATGACAATGTTTCCTTGTTGTTATTTTACATTAGCAGGGCCTTTGTGGACGGTACTTCATTGTCCAGTATTGATAGTAAAATGTCTGGATTAGCTTTTTGGTTTAAGTTGCACGACTTCACTGATTACACAAAGCATTTTTTAGTTAAGCAGGCCCTAAAGGGTTACAGAAAAAGTTATAAGAAGACCAGAGATAAACGGCGTCCGATTTCTTTCCAGTTATTGCAGCAGATACTGAGTGTACTAGGCCGAGTCTGGAGCAGTCCGTTTGAAGTGTTACTCTTTAGTTGTGCATTCACACTGGCCTTTTTTGGAGCTTTTAGAATCAGCGAGTTAGTGTCGAGTAGCTCCACCAGAAGTGGGGGTCTACAAGCCGAGGACGTGCATCAGTACACAGACAGATTGGAATGTTTTCTAGCAAAGTCAAAAACTGATCAACAGGGTAGAGGAAAATGGATCACATTGTTTCCTTTAAGCGGTTCCAGTGCCTGCCCGGTCATCTGTTTTAGAAACTATGTCTCAAGAAGGCCAAATATCCAAGGTTCATTACAAGTAAAATATATCTTTGTACCGTGTTAGCCAGTAGAGATAAAAAAATTGTTTAAAAGAACAGAGTCCTCAGTGGTTGATACCTTTTAATGGCTAACTGAAAAGATGGTAATAATTGCAAGCTTTCGAGACTACTCAGGTCTCTTCATCAGGCATGGTAAGTCCTCAGTGGTTGATACCTTTTAATGGCTAACTGAAAAGATGGTAATAATTGCAAGCTTTCGAGACTACTCAGGTCTCTTCATCAGGCATGGTATACCATGCCTGATGAAGAGACCTGAGTAGTCTCGAAAGCTTGCAATTATTACCATCTTTTCAGTTAGCCATTAAAAGGTATCAACCACTGAGGACTCTGTTCTTTTAAACAATTTTTTTATCAAGGTTCATTACTAATTCATGAGGATTGTAAGTCATTGTCACAATTTCAATTCACAGCAGTTCTTAAAAAATGCCTGACAATATTGGGAGAGTCTCCAAATGCATTCACTTCACACTCATTTAGGATAGGAGCAGCCACAGAAGCTGCTAGATGGGGCTTAGAGCCTGACATAGTTAAAAAAAAATCGGGAGATGGGAATCGAGCAGATTTAAGAGCTACATTAGATTACATTTATTATAAATGGCGTACATGTATATATATGTGTACATTTTGGTAATCTTATAGTAGTTGTGTCTTCATTTAGACAATTGTGTGATAATTGTGTTTTTGTTTTAGCTGAACAGCAATGCCTGGTTTGGATCATGGGACATTCATTTGTTTTTGGGGGACCTTGGGATTGCCCAGTTCCTTGGCACGGGTGACATGGATAGGAAAGAGGGGAATGCAGTGGCATCAGCTGTTAAAAGAAATCCAGTATCATGTGGAGTTCTACCGCCCCCGGGCGTCTTACTTATCCATTTAGGTGGTAATGATTTAGCAATAAGAACATCAAGACATTTAGTTAGGAACATAAAGCTCGATATGTTGAATTTATGGAGGTCTTACCCAGAAACAGTGGTGGTCTGGTCGGATATAGTAGCTAGACAAATGTGGAGAACAGCGCGATCAGTGGCTCGCATCAATAATACAAGGATAAAGGTTAATAAAAAAATAACAAAATTTGTGTTGGAAAACGGAGGGGTGGCCATACGTCACCAGATGCTGGAAAATACAAAGGAACATTTTTGGAGAGATGATAAGGTACATCTTAATGACATTGGCATTGATATATGGATGTTGGGAATACAAGGAGTAGAACGAGCCATTAAGTTGTGGAGGAACTCACTCTTGTAAGGTGTCACAAGAGCGAGTCTTGGCGGGATGTGGTTGTTTAAACCCCCTCTTTGTTGGTTGGAGAATTATGTTTTTAATGGGGTCCCTGGGCCAGAGCTCAGCGGACAGTGGAATATGGGTCCCTGGGGAGGAGCTCAGCGGACAGTGGAATAGATGGGTCCCTGGGGAGGAGCTCAGCGGACACAAGGAAAATGATCAAGGGGTATACCCAGAATCCCCCTTGAGCTAGGTGTACACGGCGGAGGGGGATATGGGGCTGGGATTTATAACAACCACATCTCTGGGCCGATAATCTTGTTTTTTCTTGTTGATGTTTTTTCTTATAAAAATAAAGGGCTGCTGTGGCCAAAATTTTAATCCATGTCACGCAGTGTGTGGTGTCTTATTTATTAGGTTACCAGGAGCGCAATTCACTAGTCCATCAGTCAAGCAGAGTGAAGGCAGATAGCCGTAACGTACATGACTGAGGCAGTGATAGATCCAGGAAAGGGTTAAGGAGTAAGGGATGGGTTTTTACCTAAGGAATGTGGTGGTGGTCAGCGAGCAGGAGGAGAGATGGGGGGGGGCAGGGGCCATATAAGAGATAGGTCCCATGTTAAGGTGTCATTCCTTTGTCCTGGACTCAAAGACTGAACCAGCAGTTGTCCCACCCACCCTCCCTATAATAAAGGGAAATGTATCAATATCAGGACATTGCAACACTGTCAATATTCTAACAATGTTTTGGTATTCAACATCATCGGTATTTTATCAACATTATTAGTATTGTATCGTATTGTATCAATTGTTATCAGTAATGTATCCAAATTGTCAATGTCATATCAACATATTAATATTGTATTAACATTTTAATATTGTATGTTACAGCAGCATTTGGCGGCGGGATGTGGTTGTTTAAACCCCCTCTTTGTTGGTTGGAGAATTATGTTTTTAATGGGGTCCCTGGGCCAGAGCTCAGCGGACAGTGGAATATGGGTCCCTGGGGAGGAGCTCAGCGGACAGTGGAATAGATGGGTCCCTGGGGAGGAGCTCAGCGGACACAAGGAAAATGATCAAGGGGTATACCCAGAATCCCCCTTGAGCTAGGTGTACACGGCGGAGGGGGATATGGGGCTGGGATTTATAACAACCACATCTCTGGGCCGATAATCTTGTTTTTTCTTGTTGATGTTTTTTCTTATAAAAATAAAGGGCTGCTGTGGCCAAAATTTTAATCCATGTCACGCAGTGTGTGGTGTCTTATTTATTAGGTTACCAGGAGCGCAATTCACTAGTCCATCAGTCATGTATACTGGGTGTAATCCTCAGTATCTGTATTATTCTGTATATATATACACTGCACAGTACCACTTCTCCTGTCCTGTATACTGGGTGTAATCCTCAGTATCTGTATTATTCTGTATATATACACTGCACAGTACCACTTCTCCTGTCCTGTATACTGGGTATAATCCTCAGTATCTGTATTATTCTGTATATATATATACACTGCACAGTACCACTTCTCCTGTCTTGTATACTGGGTGTAATCCTCAGTCTGTGTATTATTCTGTATATATACACTGCACAGTACCACTCCTCCTGTCCTGTATACTGGGTGTAATCCTCAGTACCTGTATTATTCTGTATATATACACTGCACAGTACCACTTCTCCTGTCCTGTATACTGGGTGTAATCCTCAGTATCTCTATTATTCTGTATATATACACTGCACAGTACCACTTCTCCTGTCCTGTATACTGGGTGTAATCCTCAGTATCTGTATTATTCTGTATATATACACTGCACAGTACCACTTCTCCTGTCCTGTATACTGGGTGTAATCCTCAGTATCTGTATTATTCTGTATATATACACTGCACAGTACCACTTCTCCTGTCCTGTATACTGGGTGTAATCCTCAGTATCTGTATTATTCTGTATATATACACTGCACAGTACCACTTCTCCTGTCCTGTATACTGGGTGTAATCCTCAGTATCTGTATTATTCTGTATATATATACACTGCACAGTACCACTTCTCCTGTCCTGTATACTGGGTGTAATCCTCAGTATCTGTATTATTCTGTATATATACACTGCACAGTACCACTTCTCCTGTCCTGTATACTGGGTATAATCCTCAGTATCTGTATTATTCTGTATATATATATACACTGCACAGTACCACTTCTCCTGTCCTGTATACTGGGTGTAATCCTCAGTATCTGTATTATTCTGTATATATACACTGCACAGTACCACTTCTCCTGTCCTGTATACTGGGTATAATCCTCAGTATCTGTATTATTCTGTATATATATACACTGCACAGTACCACTTCTCCTGTCCTGTATACTGGGTGTAATCCTCAGTATCTGTATTATTCTGTATATATACACTACACAGTACCACTTTTCCTGTCCTGTATACTGGGTGTAATCCTCAGTATCTGTATTATTCTGTATATATACACTGCACAGTACCACTTCTCCTGTCCTGTATACTGGGTGTAATCCTCGGTATCTGTATTATTCTGTATATATACACTGCACAGTATCACTTCTCCTGTCCTGTATACTGGGTGTAATCCTCAGTATCTGTATTATTCTGTATATATACACTGCACAGTACCACTTCTCCTGTCCTGTATACTGGGTGTAATCCTCAGTATCTGTATTATTCTGTATTTATACACTGCACAGTACCACTTCTTCTGTCCTGTATGCTGGGTGTAATCCTCAGTATCTGTATTATTCTGTATATATACACTGCACAGTACCACTTCCCCTGTCCTGTATACTGGGTGTAATCCTCAGTATCTGTATTATTCTGTATATATACACTGCACAGTACCACTTCTCCTGTCCTGTAGACTGGGTGTAATCCTCAGTATCTGTATTATTCTGTATATATACACTGCACAGTACCACTTTTCCTGTCCTGTATACTGGGTGTAATCCTCAGTATCTGTATTATTCTGTATATATACACTGCATAGTACCACTTCTCCTGTAATGTATACTGGGTGTAATCCTCAGTATCTGTATTATTCTGTATATATACACTGCACAGTACCACTTCTCCTGTCCTGTGTACTGGGTGTAATCCTCAGTATCTGTATTATTCTGTATATATACACTGCACAGTACCACTTTTCCTGTCCTGTATACTGGGTGTAATCCTCAGTATCTGTATTATTCTGTATATATACACTGCACAGTACCACTTCTCCTGTCCTGTATACTGGGTGTAATCCTCAGTATCTGTATTATTCTGTATATATACACTGCACAGTACCACTTCTCCTGTCCTGTATACTGGGTGTAATCCTCAGTATCTGTATTATTCTGTATATATACACTGCACAGTACCACTTCTCCTGTCCTGTATACTGGGTGTAATCCTCAGTATCTGTATTATTCTGTATATATACACTGCACAGTACCACTTCTCCTGTCCTGTATACTGGGTGTAATCCTCAGTATCTGTATTATTCTGTATATATACACTGCACAGTACCACTTCTCCTGTCCTGTATACTGGGTGTAATCCTCAGTATCTGTATTATTCTGTATATATATACACTGCACAGTACCACTTCTCCTGTCCTGTATACTGGGTGTAATCCTCAGTATCTGTATTATTCTGTATATATATATACACTGCACAGTACCACTTCTCCTGTCTTGTATACTGGGTGTAATCCTCAGTCTGTGTATTATTCTGTATATATACACTGCACAGTACCACTCCTCCTGTCCTGTATACTGGGTGTAATCCTCAGTACCTGTATTATTCTGTATATATACACTGCACAGTACCACTTCTCCTGTCCTGTATACTGGGTGTAATCCTCAGTATCTCTATTATTCTGTATATATACACTGCACAGTACCACTTCTCCTGTCCTGTATACTGGATGTAATCCTCAGTATCTGTATTATTCTGTATATATACACTGCACATTACCACTTCTCCTGTCCTGTATACTGGGTGTAATCCTCAGTACCTGTATTATTCTGTATATATACACTGCACAGTACCACTTCTCCTGTCCTGTATACTGGGTGTAATCCTCAGTATCTGTATTATTCTGTATATATACACTGCACAGTACCACTTCTCCTGTCCTGTATACTGGGTGTAATCCTCAGTATCTGTATTATTCTGTATATATACACTGCACAGTACCACTTCTCCTGTCCTGTATACTGGGTGTAATCCTCAGTACCTGTATTATTCTGTATATATACACTATACAGTACCACTTCTCCTGTCCTGTATACTGGGTGTAATCCTCAGTATCTGTATTATTCTGTATATATACACTGCACAGTACCACTTCTCCTGTCCTGTATACTGGGTGTAATCCTCAGTATCTGTATTATTCTGTATATATACACTGCACAGTACCACTTCTCCTGTCCTGTATACTGGGTGTAATCCTCAGTATCTCTATTATTCTGTATATATACACTGCACAGTACCACTTCTGTCCTGTATACTGGGTGTAATCCTCAGTATCTGTATTATTCTGTATATATACACTGCACAGTACCACTTCTGTCCTGTATACTGGGTGTAATCCTCAGTATCTGTATTATTCTGTATATATACACTGCACAGTACCACTTCTGTCCTGTATACTGGGTGTAATCCTCAGTATCTGTATTATTCTGTATATATACACTGCACAGTACCACTTCTCCTGTCCTGTATACTGGGTGTAATCCTCAGTATCTGTATTATTCTGTATATATACACTGCACAGTACCACTCCTCCTGTCCTGTATACTGGGTGTAATCCTCAGTATCTGTATTATTCTGTATATATACACTGCACAGTACCACTTCTCCTGTCCTGTATACTGGGTGTAATCCTCAGTATCTGTATTATTCTGTATATATACACTGCACAGTACCACTTCTCCTGTCCTGTATACTGGGTGTAATCCTCAGTATCTGTATTATTCTGTATATATACACTGCACAGTGCCACTTCTCCTGTCCTGTATACTGGGTGTAATCCTCAGTATCTGTATTATTCTGTATATATACACTGCACAGTGCCACTTCTCCTGTCCTGTATACTGGGTGTAATCCTCAGTATCTGTATTATTCTGTATATATACACTGCACAGTACCACTTCTCCTGTCCTGTATAGTGGGTGTAATCCTCAGTATCTGTATTATTCTGTATATATACACTGCACAGTGCCACTTCTCCTGTCCTGTATACTAGGTGTAATCCTCAGTATCTGTATTTTTCTTCGCTCTGTATTATGATAAGGACTTGGTTATGATCCAGGATTTTACCTTTTCATCACTTACTTTGTGTCCACATGACAACACTTCCATAGTGAGATCACTGTGCCAGGAAGTGTTATCACGTGGACCTGGGTGTAGATTATCTTCTCAGACGGATGCCTGTAATTTCCCACAATTAAACAGTATGTCATTTTCTTAGAGCCGGCGATTCTCCGGTTTTGCCGCCGTCTCTTCCGTTTTATCGCACGGCGTTATTTTCAGACTTTACGTGCGGATTACTTTTTAATTAAAAGGCGGTTGTAAAGCGGCGCGGTGATTGCGGCTGATCCTGGAGGCGACAGATGTTCATTTTGTAGTCAATTTCCTGAAATAATAGATATATATATCCTCTGCGCAGATAACGCGAAGCCTCCGGCTCATTAACAAGACAATGGCGCGGCCCTCGCCTCTTCTCCTTACACAATTAGTCAGAAGGTAAAATGGAAAAAAAAATATAAGGGAGTGGGTCTGAAGATAAACAAGGATATGAAAGGCGGCGGTGGCCTTGTGTTACTGCGGACAATGCGGCTGAATGGCCCCGCGAGCACTAATCACTGACAAACAGCAGCGCAATAAAGGGCCGGTGTGCAGACGGCGTGTGCAGGAGCAGCCGCGCACACCGCCATTATTCCCAGATGAAAACAAGATAAATTCAGCCTCAATTATCCGACCGGCGTTTACTTACTGTAATCAAGGCCCGCAGATGGGGCGGCCTTAAAGGGGAACTCCACAGATTCATAGAAGAGGGAAAAAACTTGTGCTTTACTCCACATTTAACAGTGATGACCCCATGACAACACTTCTTGTCCCGAAGTTATTCAGGATTGTCATAAGGGCACTGATCCAACCCAACAGCAGGGAGCATTGAAAAGGGAACACACATTTCAAACCTTTCATATACCAGGAGCCCCCAGACAGAAAACTGTTTAAAATGTTCCCTATCATTTTGGAGACCACCTCCTCTTCTTGAAACCCCCTCGCTTGACTGATAAATTGCAATTTAAAATTTCCATCTTTCACCTCTGCTGAAATATACCATATTTTTCGTTTTATAAGATGCACTCCATATTTAAAGGAAAAAAAATGGGATTCTTCTAATAATCCGGTGGTCTCTTACTGGAGAGGGGGCGGCAGTGGAGCGAGGTCACAGGAGGCAGAAGCGGTGCTGTAGTGGGGCGATGCTGCGGGCGGCGCTGGCCTGGGGCGATGCTGCGGGCGGCTCTGGCCTGGGGCGATGCTGCGGGCGGCGCTGGCCTGGGGCGATGCTGCGGGCGGCGCTGGCCTGGGGCGATGCTGCGGGCGGCGCTGGCCTGGGGCGATGCTGCGGGCGGCTCTGGCCTGGGGCGATGCTGCGGGCGGTGCTGGCCTGGGGCGATGCTGGCCTGGGGCGATGCTGCGGGCGGCGCTGGCCTGGGGCGATGCTGCGGGCGGCGCTGGCCTGGGGCGATGCTGCGGGCGGCGCTGGCCTGGGGCGATGCTGCGGGCGGTGCTGGAGTAAGGCGATGCTGATGCTGCGGGCGGTGCTGGAGTAAGGCGATGCTGATGCTGCGGGCGGTGCTGGAGCAGGGCGATGCTGCGGGCGGAGCTGGAGCGGGGCGATGCAGTGGGCGGTGCTGGCCTGGGGCGATTCTGATGCTGTGGGCGGTGCTGGAGCAGGGTGAAGCTGCGGGCGGTGCTGGAACGGGGCGATGCTGCGGGTGGTGCTGGCGTGGGGCAATGCTGATGCTGCGGGCGGTGCTGGAGCGGGGCGGTGCTGCGGACGTGTCCCAGATTCTTGTTGCGGGCGCTGTGAGGCAGGAGGAACATCAGGACATTGTTGGCGGTGCGGGCTTCAAAGAAATGGCGCCCGGAGTCTGTGTGCGGGTAGATTGAGCCTATTGGCAATATCTCATCTGCGCACGCGTCACCTCCAGGTGCCATTTTCCTTTAGTCTGTTGCAGGGAGATTAATGGGCGCGTGCGCAGATGAGACCTTCAGCCGGGAGCTCAATCTGTGCAGGGTCCATTATTTGAAGCCCGCATGATCATTGAATTTCAGGATGGACCCCGCCTCACTGCCCACAGCACAGTTTCCAGCCCGTAGCATCTCCTCTCCCTCCTGTGACCTCTCCCTGATAAACAACATTCGGATTATAAGACGCAACCCTCATTTAACTCCCACATTTTTGGGAGGAAAAGTGCATTTTATAATCCGAAAAATCTGGTAGTTATCACTCTATGTATTAACTTCCTACTTAACAAGCAGTCCTGCAGTGTAAGGCCTCTTTCACACATCTGTGAAAACCACGCACGTTTTTCACGGACGTGTCACAGGTGCGTTTTCCCCTCCGTGAGCCGTGTTTATGGCACATGTGTGTTCTCAGTGTATCATCCGTGATAACACACGGACAACTGGAACTTTCTACTCACCTGTCCCTGGCGTCGCTGTCCGTGGTGCTGATCTTCGGCCTCCGGTCCTGCCGACTCCCCGCTGCTGCTGCTTCCGGCCCACAGTGGAGTGAATATGCAATGAGCATAATGAGTGCGGTCGGAAGCAAGTGACAGCAGCGGCAGAGACAGCAGGGCAGGAGAAGGTGATTATAGAAATTCTTTTTATATCACAGACACGTGTGTTTTCTCCGGTGCGTGTCACATGGATCACATCCGTGCAGTCCGTGTGTGGTCCTTGTGACACCTGTGATGCCGTAGAAAAACGGACACGTCTATGTGTGGAGCACACGGGCACACGTATACTCCACAGGTATATATGGTCCATGGCAAAACACACTCGTGTGCACAGACCCATTGATTTTAATAGGTCTATGTGTGCCCATGAGGAAACGGAACAAACATGTACTGGAGACACGGACGTGTGAAGGCGGCCTAAAGCAAAGAGGACAGACCAGAAGCCTGTGATGAGGAAGGAGGTAGAGAGCAGAGACATGAGGTGATTGCAGACAGTGACGTGCGATGCAGCTGGTGGACGGCTCCTAGGAGTGTCCTAATGGAGCAAAGCCGAAAAGCAGAGAGAATAATAAAAAAGCAAAGATTGAGAAACTAGAGGGGGTGTCTGAGGCTCCATAGTCCCCACATCCCAAACCACAGCCGCGCTCGCAGCCCTGACTTTCCAGGGTATTTAGCGCCCCCTAGCGAGAAAATACAGAATATTTAAATACAAAAATAATCAAAATAATAAAAAAAACAATAAGTATTTTATTAATATTTCATTGTATTTTCTAAAAGATTGCACTGGTCGTGTGACCGCTCCGCGGATAATGTACAGATTAAAAGAAAAAAATTATTTACATTTTAAAATGGTACAAGTGCAAAAGGAGACGCGAGCGGCGGCAGGAACCGGAGACGTGCGCTCCGTCTACACGTAGTGTCCTGACGGATGAGATACCGTATGAGTAGATACCGTGTGAGCCGCCACCGTCCGGGCGGTGCTGCCGGCGTTTGATCCGGGCCGGTATAGCAGCACAGGGGGGTTTGCACAGTCAAGTCATAGAACTACAGGCGGTGGAAGCTTTGGGAAGGAAACGGACCCGAGATGTCCACCAATCGTAGACGGTACCGTGGAGGCGGCATTCAGAAGACCCCCACACCGCGACCCCCGGAGCGGATACGTCAGCTATAGAAGAATCAGTAATGTTACCTAGACTATGCAGAAGACAGATCTGCGCGCCTCTCACATGCCATTTCCCGGGGGGCGGTCGTGGTGCATTTCTGGGGTGTAAGTAAGAAGGACGATCATTACCCAGAGATGAAGTAACGCCTGCAAGAAAAGGCAGAAAGTCAAAGTACAAATGTGACGACGCCATCCCCAAACATGAGACTGTACGGGATAGAAGGGCGTAAAAGACAATTCCTGGCGGCCGGGGACTCCGGGAAGATTGCCATGCACTCGATGCTGCGGAGCCATCACCTTCAGGTCAGTATTTCTGGCTCTTCATCTACATTTGTGGCTCCTGAAAGTCTCATGCAGGTTTTTTGCAGTTTTCAGCCCAGCCTCATTCTTCGCCCCCTCCCCCATCCTGACATTGCACAACGGGGTCCCCAATTTCTGAACATTTGTGGGTAGCAGCAGCTTTAAACGTTTTCCACCTTGAGAAAAGTGATCCCCAAACAATAAGATACAAGTAAACTCCCATTACAGCCTGTAACCTCCCTCATGAATGCGGCGATGGCTCCCTGCTGCTGCAGCGGTGACGTCACTGTAGAACGCATCACCGCTGCAGCCAATCGATGTCCGCTCAGCGATGATGTGACTTGTCCACGTGACGTCACTGCAGAACGCATCACCACTGCAGCCAATCGATGTCCGCTCAGCGATGATGTGACTTGTAACGTGACGTCACTGCAGAACGTATCACCACTGCAGCTAATCGATGTCCGCTCAGCGATGATGTGACTTGTAACGTGACGTCACTGCAGAACGTATCACCACTGCAGCTAATCGATGTCCGCTCAGCGATGATGTGACTTGTCCACGTGACGTCACTGCAGAACGCATCACCGCTGCAGCCAATCGATGTCCGCTCAGCGATGATGTGACTTGTAACGTGACGTCACTACAGAACGTATCACCACTGCAGCTAATCGATGTCCGCTCAGCGATGATGTGACTTGTCCACGTGACGTCACTACAGAACGCATCACCGCTGCAGCTAATCGATGTCCACGTGACATCACTACAGAACGCATCACCACTGCAGCTAATCAATGTCCACTCAGCGATTGGCTGCAGCAATGTGACTTGTCCACGTGACGTCACAGTTGCAGCCAAAATACCAGGACTGAAAAATCAGCAGAAAGCTGGCGCTGCACTCCACAATGTGAGTATAAACGTTTTTCATCTAGTGTTTGATTGTTTGAAGACCACTTTTCTTCAAGTGGTGCCTTTAATGGGAATTTAGATCGTACCCTAACAATATCCAATGAATGTCCCAGGCGAGAAAATTCGGGCAGGTGTAAAGGATTTATTACAAAAAAAAATGGAAAAAAAACAACAAACCACTTACCATATAAATAATAATAAATACCCGGGCTATGGGGTATCGGCGCAGGAATACCCCGAGTCGGATGCTGGGAAGAGAAATAAAAATATTATTAATTTAAAAAGCGGAGGCCTTAGATAAAGAGCGATTTATGCACAGGTTAATTACTACTATTATACTAGAGCAGAGGAGGTCGAGAGCCACAATCTGTGCAAAGAAATCAGAGGAGCCAAACCACGAGCAATGAGGGATGACTGTTCAGTGAAGGGTTAATGCCGGGTAATGAGGGTCACCGGACGAGTATATACCACACTCCTGCAGAATCTGTGCGGCCTGAAGAACGGACCAGACTATTGCATGCGGCATTATTTCACACCACAAAGGCTGACACTTCACAGTACAGAAATATGGCTCCTAGTGAAGCCCGTTCGTGCTGACACAGTATGGTGCCTTTCCATGGTGCACACAGTGTACGCACAGCACAGCTACATCGCACACACCCTGCCTGTGTCCGTCTCCTCGTCTCCATTACCACTGGATCCCTCCTCCACCACAGTCTAAGCAGAGATCGAGCGTCCTGCCAGGACCTATAGATCACATGACCTGGCGGGATCTTCAGTCTCTGCATAGAGGGATCTGATGGCTCCTGGCACAACTGTTGTATTCAGCTATATAGTTACAGATACAGCTGAAGTTAGGACAAACCCCCTACATCCATTATTATACCCCCCCCCCCATATTTGGAACAGTCCCGCTGGATCTTGGCCAGTGAGATGGTGTGATCCCGAGACTGGAGAGTTTGGGGCAGCAGAGCCGTGGCCGTCCACGCTTTGTTGACCTTGATATGGGGACGTCCGAATTTAACCTTAGACTGATCCTTTACTAGAGTGAATCCAGCCCTGCCCTGCACCCGCACAATTACACAGGGACTTACAGATAACGGGGCCCGGTCACATCAGTGATTCTAGATCCATTCTGCCAGTCTTAACCTGCACTCACTGGAAAAGCAGCACTTGTAAATTATGTGCACCGGTGCGTCTGCGTCCCCTCACTGTGCTGAGCGCACCCTCGCAGGGTGGAGAGGGAGGACGTCACCAGCGAGACTGAAGCTTTCCATGGCTCGTCCTCCTCTGCTTCATCCCCAGTGCAAATGTGCTGAGCTAATGACATGTGGCCCTCGAGTCGCAGGTTGGGGCCCCCTGCGCTGGAGCTCAGAAATAAAGGGAATTTTGTTTACTTACCGTAAATTCCTTTTCTTCTAGCTCCTATTGGGAGACCCAGACAATTGGGTGTATAGCTTCTGCCTCCGGAGGCCACACAAAGTATTACACTTTAAAAAGTGTAACCCCTCCCCTCTGCCTATACACCCCCCGTGCATCACGGGCTCCTCAGTTTTGGTGCAAAAGCAGGAAGGAGGAAACTTATAAATTGGTTTAAGGTAAATTCAATCCGAAGGATGTTCGGAGAACTGAAAACCATGAACCAAAAGAACAATTCAACATGAACAACATGTGTACACAAAAGAACAACAGCCCGAAGGGCACAGGGGCGGGAGCTGGGTCTCCCAATAGGAGCTAGAAGAAAAGGAATTTACGGTAAGTAAACAAAATTCCCTTCTTCTTTGTCGCTCCATTGGGAGACCCAGACAATTGGGATGTCCAAAAGCAGTCCCTGGGTGGGTAAAAGAATACCTCAATAAAAGGAGCCGAAAAACGGCCCCCTCTTTACAGGTGGGCAACCGCCGCCTGAAGGACTTGCCTACTTAGACTGGCGTCTGCCGAAGCATAGGTATGCACTTGATAGTGCTTCGTGAAAGTGTGCAGACTAGACCACGTAGCTGCCTCACACACCTGCTGAGCCGTCGCCCGGTGCCGCAATGCCCAGGACGCACCCACGGCTCTGGTAGAATGGGCTTTCAACCCTGAAGGAAGTGGAAGCCCAGAAGAACGGTAGGCCTCGAGAATCGGTTCCTTGATCCACCGAGCCAAGGTTGACTTGGAGGCCTGAGAGCCCTTACGCTGGCCAGCGACAAGGACAAAGAGCGCATCTGAACGGCGCAGGGGCGCCGTGCGAGACACGTAGAACCGGAGTGCTCTCACTAGATCCAAAGAGTGCAAATCCTTTTCACACTGGTGAATTGGATTAGGGCAAAATGAAGGCAAGGAGATATCCTGATTTAGATGAAAAGGGGACACCACCTTAGGGAGAAATTCCGGGGCAGGACGCAGAACCACCTTATCCTGGTGAAAAACCAGGAAGGGGGCTTTGCATGACAGCGCTGCAAGCTCAGACACTCTCCGAAGTGACGTGACTGCCACCTGGAAGGCCACCTTCTGCGAAAGACGGGAGAGAGAGACATCCCTCAGCGGCTCAAAAGGCGGCTTTTGAAGAGCCGTCAGGACCCTGTTAAGATCCCAAGGTTCCAACGGACGCTTGTAATGTGGGACTATGTAGCAAACCCCTTGCAGGTGCAGGAACGTGCGGACCTGCGGAAGCCTGGCTAGACGCTTTTGAAAAAAACACTGAGAGCGCCGACACTTGGCCCTTGAGAGAGCCGAGGGACAAACCCTTGTCCATTCCAGATTGTAGGAATGAAAGAAATGTGGGTAAAGCAAACGGCCATGGAGGAAAACCGTTATCAGAGCACCAGGATAAGAAGATTTGCCAAGTCCTGTGATAGATCTTGGCGGACGTTGGTTTCCTGGCTTGTCTCATGGTGGCAATGACATCCTGAGATAACCCTGAAGACGCTAGGAGCCAGGACTCAATGGCCACACAGTCAGGTTGAGGGCCACAGAATTCAGATGGAAAAACGGCCCTTGTGACAGCAAGTCTGGGCGGTCTGGAAGCGCCCACGGTTGACCCACCGTGAGATGCCACAGATCCGGATACCACGACCGCCTCGGCCAGTCTGGAGCGACGATAATGACGCGACGGCAGTCGGACCGGATCTTGCGTAGTACTCTGGGCAGCATCGCCAGAGGGGGAAACACATATGGCAGTCGAAACTGCGAGCAATCCTGGACCAGAGCGTCCGCTGCCAGAGCTCTGTGATCCTGAGACCGTGCCATGAAGGCCGGGACCTTGTTGTTGTGTCGTGACGCCATGAGATCGACGTCCGGCGTTCCCCAGCGGCGACAGATCTCTCGAAACACGTCTGGGTGAAGAGACCATTCCCCCGCGTCCATGCCCTGACGACTGAGAAAATCTGCTTCCCAGTTTTCCACGCCCGGGATGTGAACTGCGGAGATGGTGGAGGCTGTGGCTTCCACCCACAGCAGAATCCGCCGGACTTCCTGGAAGGCTTGACGACTGCGAGTGCCGCCTTGGTGGTTGATGTAGGCGACGGCAGTGGCGTTGTCCGACTGGATTCGGATCTGCCTGCCCTCCAGCCACCGATGGAAAGCCAATAGGGCTAGATATACTGCCCTTATCTCCAGAATATTGATCTGAAGGGACGATTCTATTGGAGTCCAGGTTCCTTGAGCCCTGTGGTGGAGAAAAACCGCTCCCCAACCTGACAGGCTTGCGTCCGTGGTGACCACAGCCCAGGTTGGGGGTAGGAAGGATTTTCCCCGAGACAGAGATGTGGGTAGGAGCCACCACTGAAGTGATGTTTTGGCTACAAGTGAAAGAGAGATGTTCCTGTCGAGGGAAGCCGAACTCTTGTCCCATTTGCGAAGAATGTCCCGTTGGAGTGGCCGCAGATGGAATTGCGCGAACGGCACTGCCTCCATAGCTGCAACCATCTTCCCCAGGAAGTGCATGAGGCGCCTTAAGGGGTGTGACTGACTCCGAAGAAGTGATTGCACCCCTGCCTGCAGAGCAAGCTGTTTGTCCCGCGGGAGCTTGATTAGCGCTGGCTGGGTATGAAACTCCATCCCGAGGTAAGTCAGCGATTGTGTCGGCGTCAACTTGGATTTCGGGAAATTGATGATCCACCCGAACTGCTGGAGAGTCGTCAGAGTGACGGTAAGACTTCGTTGACACGCCACCCGAGAAGGGGCCCTGACTAGGAGATCGTCCAAGTATGGGATCACTGAGTGGCCCTGAGAGTGCAGGACCGCCACGACGGATGCCATGACTTTGGTGAAGACCCGTGGGGCTGTCGCCAGGCCGAAGGGCAATGCGACGAACTGGAGGTGTTCGTCCCCGATGTCGAAACGCAGGAAACGTTGATGTTCTGGTGCGATCGGCACATGGAGATACGCATCCTTGATGTCGATCGATGCTAGGAAGTCTCCTTGTGACATCGAGGCGATGACCGAGCGGAGAGATTCCATCCGAAACCGTCTGGTTCTCACATGTCTGTTGAGCAGCTTGAGATCCAGAACGGGACGGAATGACCCGTCCTTTTTTGGCACCACGAACAAGTTGGAGTAAAATCCGCGACCACGTTCCTGAAGGGGAACGGGAATCACAACTCCTTCCATCTTTAGAGCGTCCACTGCCTGAAAAAGTGCATCGGCCTGTGCGGGGGGTGGAGAGGTTCTGAAAAAACGAGCCGTAGGTCGAGAGCTGAACTCTATCCTGTAACCATGAGAGAGAATGTCTCTCACCCATTGGTCTTGAACGTGTGGCCACCAGGTGTCTCCAAAGCGGGAGAGCCTGCCACCGACCGAGGATGTGGCTAGATGAGGCCGAGAGTCATGAGGAGGCCGCCTTGGAGGCAGTGCCTCCTGCGGCCTTTTGGGGACGTGACTTAGACCGCCACGCATAGGAGTTCCTCTGGCCTTTCTCCGGCCGGTTGTACGAAGAGGATTGGGGCTTGGCGGAGGGACGAAAGGACCGAAACCTCGATTGGATTTTTCTCTGCTGAGGTCTCTTAGATTTGGCCTGGGATAAGGAGGAATCCTTTCCCGAGGATTCCTTAATAATCTCATCTAGCCGTTCGCCAAACAAACGTTCGCCAGAAAAAGGCAAACCAGTTAAGAACCTTTTGGAATCAGAGTCTGCTTTCCATTCGCGCAGCCACATGGCCCTGCGGAATGCCACGGAGTTAGCGGATGCTACAGCTGTACGGCTAGCGGAGTCCAGGACGGCGTTCATGGCGTAGGACGAAAATGCTGATGCCTGAGAGGTCAAGGAAGAAACATGCGGAGCAGAATTCCGCGTGACAGCATTAATCTCAATCAGACATGCTGAGATTGCTTGGAGAGCCCACACAGTCGCAAAGGCCGGGGCAAAAGACGCGCCTGTGGCTTCATAGATGGATTTCACCAGGAGCTCTGCCTGTCAGTGGCATCCTTGAGCGATGAGCCATCGGCAACCGACACAACTGACCTAGCAGCCAATTTAGAGACTGGCGGATCCACCTTGGGAGAGTGTGCCCAGCCCTTCACGACTTCAGCTGGAAAGGGATAACGCGTGTCAGTGTGCTGTTTAGCAAAGCGCTTGTCCGGGACCGCTCTGGGCTTCTGGACAGCGTCCCTGAAGTTAGAGTGATCAAAAAACGTATTGCGCGTACGTTTGGGGAATCGAAATTGGTGTTTCTCCTGCTGAGAAGCCGACTCCTCTACAGGAGGAGGCGGGGGAGAGAGATCCAGCACCTGGTTGATGGACGAGATAAGATCATTTACCAAGGCGTCCCCCTCAGGGGCATCCAGGTTAAGGGCGAAGTCAGGGTCAGAGCCCTGAGCTCCCACGTCCGCCTCGTCTTCCTGAGAGTCCTCAGACTGGGATCCAGAGCAGCGTGAGGAGGCCGGGGAAGAATCCCGGCGAGACCGCTTAGCAGGTCTGGGACTGCGATCCGGGCAGGAGTCCTCCGCCTGGGACCTAGGGGCTATCCTGGGAGCGCGCTGCGGCGCGGACCGAGAAGGACCTGGAAGAGACAAGCTAACAGGGACCGGGGCCTGTGAAGAGCCCGGTCTGGACTGCAAAGCCTCAAGCAGCTTAGATGACCATTTGTCCATAGACTGAGCAATGGATTGAGAAAGTGACAGAGAGTTTCTCAGCGAAAGAGGCCAACGCCGGTGCCTCTGCCCCTGCAGCCTGCTCAGGGGGAGCAGGGGGGTCTATATGAGCCGAGGGGCCCACCATTGCCCCTAGGCTCCGGCTGAGCAAGCGTGGCAGGAGTCGAGCATTGATCACAGTGATGGTAGGTGGATCCCGCAGGCAACATAGCCCCACAAGAGGTACAGGCCGCGAAAAAAATCTGCGCCTTAGTAGCTTTGCTCCTTGTGGATGACATGCTGTTGTCTCTCAGGAGAGTGACCACTGAGGGTATATGGGAAAAGGGTATACCGCCTTTCCTAACAGATATATATATATATATATATTATATATATATATATATTATATATATATATCCCGGCACCTTAGGGGAGACCAGCACCGGGTGACCGGTGTGGCTTACCAACCACTCACTAGCGGAGTGTGTCCTCCGGATTCCCTGTCGTGGAACCCCCGGAGCTGCAGAGCCTTGCTGCTGAATAGCATCCACCAGCAGAATGTTAAAAATGGCTGCCGGAGCTCTCAGGGGGGGGGCGTGGAGCCGAGGGCGGCGCCATCAGAGAGCGGGAATCTGGAGTCCCCAAGTGGTGAATGAGGGGGGAGGGAGACATGCAGGATGCTCCAGCCCTCAAGGCCGACGTCATGTCGGCAATCCCGCCCTTACCCGACAGGCAGGCTCGGGGGCGGGATTTTTCGGACTAGCCCGCGGCGAAGCCGGGGGCTAAATTTAAGGCCGCGGCCGACAAGCAGGCACGGTCGGCGCGGAGGTCCGCCGAAAAGATAACGGACGGAACCACCGCGGCTTCCGGGGGGAAGGTGCGACCCCTGTACAGTCCCCACATGAGGACACAGAGTACCTTCAAGTTGCAGGGCCCGGTCCTTGGGGATGAATAAGCTCCGGTCCGGCAGGTTCCACCAGGGGCTGCGGATGGAGCACGGTCCCAGCACATGGATGACCGCATAGGATCCCACTTCTCCCAGAGCCGCATAAGGGATGGTGAAGGAGACGGCATGTGGCTCCAGCCTTTGTACCCGCAATGGGTACCTCAACCTTAACAACACCGCCGACATAGTGGGGTGAGAAGGGAGCATGCCGGGGACCCCATAGGGGACCTCTTTTCTTCTGTCATACTATGTATGAGAAATCTTTTTTTTTTTTTCTTTTCTATGAGTGGATGTGTGCCTCCTTCCACACAAAGCATAAAACTGAGGAGCCCGTGATCCACGGGAGGGTGTATAGGCAGAGGGGAGGGGTTACACTTTTTTAAAAGTGTAATACTTTGTGTGGCCTCCGGAGGCAGAAGCTATACACCCAATTGTCTAGGTCTCCCAATGGAGTGACAAAGAAATTCTCCTTTCTTTATTAATATATTTCATGAAAAGAAGGGAATTTTGTTTACTTACCGTAAATTCCTTTTCTTCTAGCTCTAATTGGGAGACCCAGACAATTGGGTGTATAGGCTATGCCTCCGGAGGCCGCACAAAGTATTACACTCAAAAGTGTTAAGCCCCTCCCCTTCTGCCTATACACCCCCCGTGCTCCCACGGGCTCCTCAGTTTTGGTGCAAAAGCAAGAAGGAGGAAAAAGAATTATAAACTGGTTTAAAGTAACTTCAATCCGAAGGAATATCGGAGAACTGAAACCATTCAACGTGAACAACATGTGTACAAAAAAACAGGGGCGGGTGCTGGGTCTCCCAATTAGAGCTAGAAGAAAAGGAATTTACGGTAAGTAAACAAAATTCCCTTCTTCTTTGTCGCTCTATTGGGAGACCCAGACAATTGGGACGTCCAAAAGCAGTCCCTGGGTGGGTAAAATAATACCTCGTAAGAGAGCCGTAAAACGGCCTCTTCCTACAGGTGGGCAACCGCCGCCTGAAGGACTCGTCTACCTAGGCTGGCATCCGCCGAAGCATAGGTATGCACCTGATAGTACTTCGTGAAAGTGTGCAGGCTCGACCAGGTAGCCGCCTGACACACCTGCTGAGCCGTAGCCTGGTGCCTCAAAGCCCAGGACGCGCCCACGGCTCTGGTAGAATGGGCCTTCAGCCCTGAGGGAATCGGAAGCCCAGCCGAACGGTAAGCTTCGATAATTGGCTCCTTGATCCACCGAGCCAGGGTTGATTTGGAAGCCTGTGACCCTTTACGCTGGCCAGCGACAAGGACAAAGAGTGCATCCGAGCGGCGCAGGGGCGCCGTACGAGAAATGTAGAGTCTGAGTGCTCTCACCAGATCTAACAAGTGCAAATCCTTTTCACATTGGTGAACTGGATGAGGACAAAAAGAAGGTAAGGAGAAATCCTGATTGAGATGAAAGGGGGATACCACCTTAGGGAGAAATTCCGGAACCGGACGCAGAACCACCTTGTCCTGGTGAAACACCAGGAAAGGGGCTTTGCATGACAGCGATGCTAGCTCAGACACTCTCCTAAGTGAAGTGACTGCAACTAGGAAATCCCTCATTGGCTCGAATGGTGGTTTCTGAAGAACCGTCAGAACCCTGTTTAGATCCCAGGGTTCTAACGGCCGCTTGTATGGAGGGACGATGTGACAAACCCCCTGCAGGAACGTGCGTACCTGTGGAAGTCTGGCTAAGCGCTTCTGGAAAAACACAGAGAGCGCCGAGACTTGTCCCTTAAGGGAGCCGAGCGACAAACCCTTTTCCAGTCCAGATTGAAGGAAGGACAGAAAAGTGGGCAAGGCAAAAGGCCAGGGAGAAATACCCTGAGCAGAGCACCACGACAGGAAAATTTTCCACGTCCTGTGGTAGATCTTGGCGGACGTTGGTTTCCTGGCCTGTCTCATGGTGGCAATGACGTCTTGAGACAACCCTGAAGACGCTAGGATCCAGGACTCAATGGCCACACAGTCAGGTTCAGGGCCGCAGAATTCAGATGGAAAAACGGCCCTTGAGATAGCAAGTCTGGTCGGTCTGGTAGTGCCCACGGTTGGCCGACCGTGAGGTGCCACAGATCCGGGTACCACGACCGCCTCGGCCAGTCTGGAGCGACGAGGATGACGCGGCTGCAGTCGGCCCTGATCTTGCGTAACACTCTGGGCAACAGTGCCAGCGGAGGAAACACATAAGGGAGCTGAAACTGCGACCAATCCTGAACTAAGGCGTCTGCCGCCAGAGCTCTGGGATCTTGAGACCGTGCCATGAACGCTGGTACCTTGTTGTTGTGCCGGGACGCCATGAGATCGACGTCCGGCACCCCCCAGCGGCAACAGATCTCCTGAAACACGTCCGGGTGAAGGGACCATTCCCCTGCATCCATGCCCTGGCGACTGAGATAATCTGCTTCCCAGTTTTCCACGCCTGGAATGTGAACTGCGGAGATGGTGGAGGCCGTGGCTTCCACCCACATCAAAATCCGCCGGACTTCCTGGAAGGCTTGCCGACTGCGTGTGCCGCCTTGGTGGTTGATGTATGCCACCGCTGTGGAATTGTCTGACTGAATTCTGATCTGCTTGCCTTCCAGCCACTGCTGAAACGCTTTCAGGGCAAGATACACTGCCCGTATTTCCAGAACATTGATCTGAAGCGAGGACTCTTGCTGGGTCCACGTACCCTGAGCCCTGTGGTGGAGAAAAACCGCTCCCCACCCTGACAGACTCGCGTCCGTCGTGACCACCTCCCAGGATGGGGGTAGGAAGGATTTCCCTTTCGATAATGAAGTGGGAAGAAGCCACCACCGAAGGGAAGCTTTGGTCGCCTGCGAGAGGGAGACGTTCCTGTCGAGGGACGTCGGCTTCCTGTCCCATTTGCGAAGGATGTCCCATTGAAGAGGACGCAGGTGAAACTGCGCGAAAGGAACTGCCTCCATTGCTGCCACCATCTTCCCCAGGAAGTGCATGAGGCGTCTCAAGGTGTGTGACCGACCTTGAAGGAGAGATTGTACCCCTGTCTGTAGTGACCGCTGCTTGATCAGCGGAAGCTTCACTATCGCTGAGAGGGTATGAAACTCCATGCCAAGGTATGTCAGCGATTGGGCCGGTGTCAGATTTGACTTTGGAAAATTGATGATCCACCCGAAACTCTGGAGAGTTTAAACCCGATAATAATAGGGGTAATAACCTCACAGCGGAGGAGAGGCGGACCTTGTCCAAGCTAAGTAACAATCAGGAATTTATCATCAAGGAGGCGGACAAGGGGGGAAATGTGGTTCTGTGGCCAGTTGAAATGTATCTAAGAGAGGCTTCGAGACAACTCTCTAATACCGAGTGCTATATGGTATTACCCTCGGACCCTACTTGTGCCTTTAAGAAGAAATTAGACGGATTGCTCTCTATGGCCCATGAATATGGCATAATCTCTTTGAAGGAAAAGAACTTTTTAACAACTAAGTCCCCAGTTATACCTACCTTCTACATGTTACCCAAAATTCATAAGGGTCGCCCAGAACCTCCGGGCAGACCAATAGTATCAGGGATTGGTGGTCTGTTTGAGAGGCCCTGCATATATCTGGACTTTTATCTCCAGCCCTTGGCGCAATCTTCACCATCGTATGTAAGAGATTCCACCCACCTAATTGAACAGCTTACTGATCTCAAAGTTCCATCGAATGTTTTTTTGGTAACATTGGATGTGGAAGCTCTGTATACCTCTATTGACCACGAGACAGGATTACGAGCAGTGTCGCATTATCTGGACCGCAGAACCACCGGTAATAGAAGACACGATTCTTTTGTCCTAGACCTTCTTCACTTGGTACTGGATAAAAATTATTTTGTCTTCGACAGGAAATATTACCGGCAGACATCTGGGACCGCTATGGGGGCATGCTGTGCGCCACCCTATGCTAATATCTTTCTAGGGTGGTGGGAGGAGACACAGGTGTATACCCAGGAGCACTATAAAGTCCATATCATACGGTGGTTCAGATATATAGACGACATCCTGTTTTTTTGGTCGGGATCTCTGGAGGACTGTGAGAGTTTTATTGCCACACTGAATGACAATATTCTTAACATTCGGTTAACCTCTAGTATAGCCACGGAGGCGGTGGAGTTCTTGGACTTGCGAGTCTCTAAAGGGGCGGGTGGAAATATTGCCACCACGCTGTATCGTAAACCAACGGCTACCAATAGCCTCTTACATTACGATAGTTTTCACCCCACCCATGTTAAGAACGGGATACCTAAAGGTCAATTCATGAGGGTAAAAAGAAACTGTAGCGACAATTCTGATTTTGAAAAACATGCTCTTGAATTAACCAACAGATTTCGCACAAGGGGTTATCCTAAGCGAGTGATCTCCGGGGCTCTGCAGGCCTGCAAGACAATGACAAGACATACTCTGTTACAGCCAAAAACACGCAAGAAACGGACTACAGTGAGTATTATCACTCCTTTCCACAACCAATGGCAAGATCTGTATGGTTTGTTACAAGAGAATTGGGATATACTCCTGAGTGACAAAAAATTGACTCCGTTTATTGGGGACAAACCTAACTTAGTAGCAAGACGGGCCCAAAACCTGAGAGGTATCCTCTCTAAGAGTCATTTTTTAAGACCAACACAGAGTCTGGGAACGGGCATAAGATTGAAAGGCACATTCCCCTGTGGAGCTTGTACAGTGTGCCCGTATATGTTGGCCGGTGATTCAATCTCTCTACCAATTTTTCCTAGACGAATCACCTGCGGATCCTATTACAACTGTCGCACGAGGAATGCCATCTACATCCTTGTTTGCGACTGTCCCAAAATTTACGTTGGAGAAACTACGCAGGAAGTGAGGAGAAGGATACAGCAACACTTCTCTAACATAAATACAGCGGAAGCCGACCGGAAGAAGGGTAAGGTGCTCACTTCAGTGGCCTCTCATTTTCTTATGCACCATAAAGGGCGATATGCCACAGTCAAGGTGCTTATTGTGGATTCGATTAAACAGAATATCAGAGGTGGGAGTGCTACTAAAGAATTGCTTAAAAAAGAATCAAGGTGGATCTATACGCTCAACAGTCTGGCTCCACACGGCCTCAATGAGGAGTTACTTTATACGGGGTTCTATAATGCTATCTGATGAATTCCATTACTCTCCACTAAAGCCCACTTTCTTTTTTCCTTCATCTAGAAGATCAAAGATGGTGTAATTAGGAAGAAGATAGGAAGAGAATACAGCATGGGAAATTATAAAGAACTTTAAAGATCTCCCTCTATTGGACAAGAGATACTGTTACTGTACTCTACCTGGACTCTATTCTGACTACATGCATTATGGACTGAGGAACAGGAAATGTGGGAATGGATGCCATAATATAAGGATATGCTGGATGCCATTTGGCCGTGGGGAGGATCCATAGCATCGGTTCTCTACTCATTGTGTTTATAGGGACTTTTAAGGGACTGCTCTTGCCCCACATGTATGTGGCAAGGAGTGGCCTCTTCGCATGTTCCTGCTCTAGTTTCATCTGATTCCATCTGGTGGCACTGATCATATATATATAATAACTGCATCTAATTAAAATTTAGGGTAATTCCATCTGTTGGTACCATTTAGGTTAATTATATGAGACCTTATCAATCTACGGTGTGTCTTTGGGTGACATGTCTATACTCTATACTTTTACATGTTATCCACACGCTGCTTTGATTAAGTGTATATATCTCATGATAATCTTGGAGATGCCATTATGGAATATCTGTATCATAAGATCAAAATATGACTTTATTTCTAAGTAATGACATTGGAGCCGATGGAAATCTATGGGTATCCAATATACATTATGTGTCGCATATATACACCAAGATAGATGTATATGTTTATGTCTAACGCTCCATGCTGGCTCCATCAGATCCACTTAACATCTGGCGCCTCTGTCTTGTAAGAACTATATTGGTTCCCATGTGTTGGGTTCATCAAATTTGTTTCATATCTGTTGCTCTGCTCTCCTTCAAAATCATACAGTATTCCTATTGGGCATTATCTAGTCTTGCCCTATGTGCTTTTAATTTTCTTTATGCCCATGGGTGATAGTGTCTGCCATCTGATAGGTTGTTCTCGATATGGAATTTTGTCTACCAGTATCATCTAGTTCTAGCCTATGGGCCAGGGATTATGGTATTTTGTATCGCCTATTTTCTCGTGGACATGTTGTTTGTCCCTCCAACATGTGTTACTGATGTAACACATATTACAATATTCTCTAATAGATGGGACTTCATGTCTAAAGTTACTATGCGTTCCTTTGAGTAAATTCTCTCTATATAACAGTACATTTGCTGGTGCTTGGAGTGCTCCGGTTGCAAAGGGGTTAATACGCCATCTTTCTTTTCCCCTTTGCATGTAGAGCGCATGCGCATAACAGGGACTGGGTCACTGAGGGCATTAAGATATTATGTTGCTCCTATAAGTATAATTATAACATTAATTTCCAGTTGTGTACTTCGCTATAAGATAACAGGGAGAAGCGCTGCTCCTTGAATATACTTTGTGCGTTCAGAAGTGATATTTGACTTGCGCATGCGCACTAAAGGACAGGGGAGGACGCTCCCCATGTCATGTGACTAAGCAAGATGGCGGCCGCCACCGGAGTTTTTTTCTCCCACATGTAAACTCTCGCAGCTGCGGGTAAGCACTGATTATATTCCTTTAAATAGGACACATATGGCCATATTACATTGCCTTCTTTTCCCCTGAGGAAGCCACTGGGTGCGTGGCGATACGCGTGGGGTGTCTACGCCAGGCTAACCCCCTTTTTTTTGGTCACTCCTGTAATCCACCCCATTAGCATGGTTGCTTTATATTTCATGGGTTGGTGGATATAGGTTCGGCTCTGTATCTGTTTGTAGCCTACCTGTAGCTTGGTTGCGGTAATTTACTGCACCATATTTCCTTGGTAGTTTGAAGTATCCAGGATCCTGGCTACACGTGGCAGCACAGCGTGGGTATATGTATTGAGCAGACAAAAATTGCGGACTTAATATATATCTTGCATCTAAATGGGAGCTCCCTGGGCTTATAATATTATCATGTATAGATAAGGGACCTGTATGTATTTTGATGTTATTTATCTATATTGTTAAGGTATCTTATACCTGTCTAAATATCAGTGTCTCTGTCCTTTAACCCAGCTTATGCCATCATCTATAAGATATTGGAGGCCTCCTGTGCCGATGTAGACTCTAGCAATTTTTATTAGAACTTATACTGCTCATTTATGAGTGTAGATTTGTATATCTGCGCAAGTGTTTCCATGTAAAAAATCTATCATATGCTGGTAATTATATACTACTGTGGATTTTTACAATTGTGCTACTATAGGTGGTTCTATACATTATTGCAGTATATATGGTCATATGTGCCCACCAGAGTCTTGGATCATATTTTCTGTAAACCGGATACGGGTCTTTTTTACTATCATTTGGAGTGTCCATGATTATATCTATATGTACATGATTATGCAATTGGATCCTGGCGGACATGTTATGCCTATGGCTTTTTAAATGTTTTTAATTTGTCATTGTGTGTCTTGAAGCAATTTTTTCGGTGTGGAGACATGTGTCTCGTGCTTTGGGTTTTTTGAATGTAATAAAATTTATATTTATTGATTAATATTGTGGTGATCCCGTTTTTGGTATACTCCTTTCCCTTTTTTCTGGAGAGTCTCCAGGGTAGCGTCGAGGCTGTGTTGGCATGCCTCTAGAGAGGGTGCCTTGATCAACAGATCGTCCAAGTACGGGATCACCGAGTGACCCTGAGAGTGGAGGACCGCTACTACAGTAGCCATAACCTTGGTGAAAACCCGTGGGGCTGTTGCCAGACCGAACGGCAGTGCCACGAACTGCAGGTGTTCGTTTCCTATGGCGAAGCGCAAGAAGCGCTGGTGCTCTGGAGCAATCGGTACGTGGAGATAATAAGCATCCTTGATATCGATCGATGCAAGGAAATCTCCCTGGGACATTGAGGCGATGACGGAGCGGAGGGATTCCATCCGGAACCGCCTGGTCTTTACGTGTTTGTTGAGAAGTTTCAGGTCCAGGACAGGTCGAAAAGACCCGTCCTTCTTTGGGACCACAAACAAGTTGGAGTAAAAACCGTGGCCCTGTTGCTGAAGAGGAACAGGGACCACCACTCCTTCTGCCTTCAGAATGCCCAGCGCCTGCAGAAGAGCCTCGGCTCGCTCGGGAGGCGGGAATGACCTGAAGAATCGAGTCGGGGGATGAGAGGTGAACTCTATCTTGTAACCGTGAGACAGAATGTCTCTCACCCAGCGGTCTTTTATTCGTGGCAGCCAGGTGTCGCAAAAGCGGGAGAGCCTGCCACCGACCGAGGATGCGGAATGAGGAGGTCGAAAGTCATGAGGAAGCCGCTTTGTTAGCAGCCCCTCCGGTGGTCTTTTTAGGACGTGACTTAGACCGCCATGCTTCAGAGTTCCTTTGCTCTTTCTGAGGCCTTTTGGACGAGGAGAATTGGGACCTGCCCGTGCCCCGAAAGGGCCGAAACCTCGACTGCCCTCTCCTCTGTTGGGGTATGTTCTGTTTGGGCTGGGGTAAGGATGTATCCTTTCCCTTGGATTGTTTGATGATTTCATCCAAACGCTCGCCAAACAATCTGTCGCCAGAAATTGGCAAACTGGTTAAGCGCTTTTTGGAAGCAGAATCTGCCTTCCATTCCCGTAGCCACAAGGCCCTGCGGAGTACCACCGAATTGGCGGCTGCCACCGCCGTACGGCTCGCAGAGTCCAGGACAGCATTAATAGCGTAAGACGCAAATGCCGAGGTCTGAGTGGTAATGGACGCCACTTGTGGCGCGGACGTGCGTGTGGCTGCGTCAATTTGCGCTTGACCTGCTGAGATAGCTTGTAGCGCCCATACGGCTGCGAATGCTGGGGCAAAAGAAGCGCCGATCGCTTCATAGATGGATTTCAACCAGAGCTCCATCTGCCTGTCAGTGGCATCCTTGAGTGAAGCCCCATCTTCCACTGCAAGTATGGATCTAGCCGCCAGTCTGGAGATTGGAGGATCCACTTTGGGACACTGAGTCCAACCTTTAACCACGTCAGGGGGAAAGGGATAACGTGTATCCTTAAGGCGCTTAGAAAAACGCTTATCTGGACAAGCATGGTGATTCTGGACTGCCTCTCTGAAATCAGAGTGGTCCAGAAACATACTCGGTGTACGCTTGGGGAACCTGAACTTCTCCTGCTGAGAAGCCGACTCCTCCACCGGAGGAGCTGAGGGAGAAATATCCAGCATTTGATTGATGGATGCAATAAGATCGTTCACTATGGCGTCCCCGTCCGGAGTATCAAGATTGAGAGCGGCCTCAGGATCAGAATCCTGATCAGCTACCTCCGCGTCATCAACCAGAGCTTCCCCCCTCTGAGACCCTGCACAATATGATGATGTCGAGGGAAAATCTAAGCGAGCTCGCTTAGTCGGTCTGGGGCTGGGGTCTGTGTCAGAACCCTCAGCCTGGGATCTATGAGATACCCCGGGAGGACATTGTTGGTCCAACTGAGGGGGGCCAGGGAACAAAGATTCAACAGAGTCCCTGTGCTGAGATACCGGCCTGTACTGCAAGGCTTCTAGTATCTTAGCCATAGTCTCAGAGAGTTTTGCAAACTCTGTCCCCGTCACCTGGACATTGTCAGCAGGTGGCTCCCCCTGGGCCCCTCTTAGCAGAGGCTCTGGCTGAGTAAGTGTCACAGGGCCCGAGCACTGTATACAATGAGGGTCAGTGGAACCTGCCGGTAGCGGGGTCGTACATGCGGCGCAGGCAGCATAAAAAGCCTGTGTTTTGGCACCCCTGCCTTTTGTGGGCGCCATGCTATTATCTTCCCTGAGCAACACAATAGGGTATATAGCCAGAAATCAACTGTGCACTATACAGTGTAAAATAAACATATAATGTTACACTACTGCACAATGGGGCTAGCACCACAGGTGCTGCTTACCACCCGCTTAAAGCGGTTGTGATGCCACCAGAGTCCCTGCCTGGGTCTCCCAGATTTTGTCCCCCTCTGCAGCGTCCGAGGAGCTGACAGGAATGCGTCCTGAGGAGAGGAGGGAGCCGTGGGCGTGACCCAGAAAGAGCGGGAACTGGTGCCTGCACTGTGCACAGTGAGGGGAGTGGAGTATGCAAAGCATGCTCCAGCCCTCAGTGCTGCTCGTTCTGTGCAGCGTCCCGCCCTTCCCCTGCCTGTCAGGGCTATGGGCGGGAGGAAAGGAAACTAGGCCGCAAAAAGCCGGGGACTCCAGTAATAAACGCGGCCGCCGTAAAAGCGCGGCCGGCGTGGAAGTCCCCGGCGCACTACAAGTCCCAGCCGCGCCGCAGTGTTTCCAAGGCAGCGGCGGTCAATGCGGCAGTCCCTATACATAAACACACTCAGCAACGCTGAGTGTGTAATGGCACATATTAACCCGGTCAGCGCCGCGGTCCCCGGTGCACTAGCACACCCAGCAAAGCTGGAGTGTTGCTGTGCGCGGTCCCCACGGGGACACAGAGTACCTCCAAGTAGCAGGGCCATGTCCCTGAACGATACCCGGCTCCTATCCAGCAGGCTCCACAGGAGTTGTGGATGAAGCACGGTCTCATGTGCCTGGAGACCGATAGGATCCCACTTCCACCAGAACCCTGAGGGGGATGGGGAAGGAAAACAGCATGTGGGCTCCAGCCTCCGTACCCGCAATGGGTACCTCAACCTTACAACACCACCGACAAGAGTGGAGTGAGAAGGGAGCATGCTGGGGGCCCTATATGGGCCCACTTTTCTTCCATCCGACATGGTCAGCAGCTGCTGCTGACCAATCTGTGGAGCTGTGCGTGCGTGTCTGACCTCCTTCGCACAAAGCAAAAAACTGAGGAGCCCGTGGGAGCACGGGGGGTGTATAGCCAGAAGGGGAGGGGCTTAACACTTTTTAGTGTAATGCTTTGTGTGGCCTCCGGAGGCATAGCCTATACACCCAATGGTCTGGGTCTCCCAATAGAGCGACAAAGAAATGAATTGTTCCTTTTAATTGAAATATAAACGGAAAAAGAAGGGAATTTTGTTTACTTACCGTAAATTCCTTTTCTTCTAGCTCCAATTGGGAGACCCAGACAATTGGGTGTATAGCTATTGCCTCTGGAGGCCACACAAAGTATTACACTTAAAAGTGTAAGGCCCCTCCCCTTCTGGCTATACACCCCCAGTGGGATCACTGGCTCACCAGTTTTAGTGCCAAAGCAAGAAGGAGGAAAGCCAATAACTGGTTTAAAGACCAATTCAATCCGAGGAAACATCGGAGAACTGAACCATACCACATGAACAACATGTGTACCCGAAAAAACAGAAAAACCCCGAGAAAACAGGGCGGGTGCTGGGTCTCCCAATTGGAGCTAGAAGAAAAGGAATTTACGGTAAGTAAACAAAATTCCCTTCTTCTTTGTCGCTCCATTGGGAGACCCAGACAATTGGGATGTCCAAAAGCAATCCCTGGGTGGGTAAAAGAATACCTCATGATAGGGCCGTCAAACGGCCCTCTCCTACAGGTGGCCAACCGCCGCCTGAATGACTTATCTACCTAGGCTGGCGTCTGCCGAAGCGTAGGTATGCATCTGATAATGCTTGGTAAAAGTAAGTAGATTCGACCAGGTGGGTGCCTGACACACCTGCTGAGCCGTAGCCTGGTGCCGTAATGCCCAGGATGCACCCACGGCTCTGGTAGAATGGGCCTTCGGCCTTGAGAGAACCAGAAGCCCAGTAGAACTGTAGGTTTCAAGAATTGGTTCCTCGAGCCCCCGAGCAAGGGTGGATCTGGAAGCTTGCGACTGTTTACGCCGACCAGCGACAAGGACAAAGAGTGCATCCGGGTGGCGCAGGAGCGCCATGCGGGAAGTAGAACCTGAGTGCTCTCACCAGAACCAACAGATGCAAATCTTTCTGAAATTGATGGACTGGACGAGGACACAAAGAAGGTGAGGTGATATCCTGATTGATATGAAAATGGGATACCACCTTAGGGAGAAATTCCGGAACCGGACGCAGAACTACCCTGTCCTGGTGAAGGACCAGGAAGGGAGTTTGTATGAGAGCGTTGCTAGCTCGGAAACTCTCCTAAGAGACGAGACCGTTACTAGAAGGCCACTTCCCGTGAAAAACGGGAAGGGAGACATCCTTCAAAGGCTCGAAAGGCGGCATCTGGAGAGCAATTAGAACCTTGTTCAGATCTCAGGGCTCTAACGGCCGCTTGTACGGAGTGCTGAGAAGACAAACTCCCCGTAGGAACGTGCGTACCTGAGGAAGTCGTCGTTTCTGAAAAAATACAGATAGCGCTGAGACTTGTCCCTAAAGGGAACTGAGCGACAACCCATTTTCCTACCTAGATTGCAGGAAGGAAGGAAACATAGACGATGCAACCGGCCAGGGAGAAACACCCTGCGCCGAGCACCGAGATAAGAACATCTTCCACGTCCTGTGGTCAATCTTGGCGGACGTTGGTATGCTAGCCTGTCTCATGGTGGCAACCACGTCCTGAGGTAATCCTGACGACACTAGGTTCCAGGACTCAATGCCACACCATCCGGTTGAGGGCCGTAGAATTCAAATGGAAGAATGGCCCTTGAGACAGCCAGTCTGATTGGTCTGGTAGTGCCCCCGGTTAGCCTACCGTGAGGCACCACAGAACCGAGTACCACAACATCCTCGGCCAATTTGTAGCGACGAGGATGGCGCGGCCGCAGTCGGTCTTGATCTAGCGCAGTACTCTGGGCAACAATGCCAGAGGTGGCACCTAAGGTAGCTGGAACTGCGACCAATGCTGAACTAAGGCGTTTGCCGCCAGAGCTCGATGATTGTGAAACCGTGCCATGAAGCTGGCACATTGTTGTTGTGCCGTGACGCCATTAGATCGACGTCCGGCCTCTGTCAGCGGCGCCAGATCTCCTGAAACCCGTCCGGGTGAGGAGACCATACTCTTTCGGCCACACCTCAGCGACTTAGGAAGTCAGCTTCCTAGTTTCCACACTTGGGATGTGAATTGTGGATATGGTGGATGCCGTGTCTTCCACCCACATCAGAACCTGCCGGACTTCCTGGAAGGCTTGCCGGTTGCGCGTTCTTCCTTGGTGGTTGATGTATGCCACCGCTGTGGAGCTGTCCGACTGAAGTCGGATATGCTTGCTTTCCAGCCGCTGTTGGAAGGATTGTAGGGCAAGATACACTGCTCTGTGTTCAAGAACATTGATCTGAAGAGTGGACTCTTGCTGAGTCCACGTACCCTGAGCGCTGTAGTGGAGAAAAACTGCTCCCCACCCTGATAGACTCGCGTCTGTCGTAACTATCGCCCAGGACGGGGATAGGAAGGACCTTCTTTTTGACCAAGAGGTGAGAAGAAGCCACCACCGTAGAGATTCCTTGGCCGCCTGAGAAAGAACGACGACTCTGTTGAGGGACGTCGACTCCTCGTCCCATTGGCGGAGAATGTCCCATTGTAGTGGACGCAGTAAAACTGCGCGAAAGGAACTGCCTCCATTGCTACCATCTTACGTAGGAAGTGCATGAGGCGTCTCAATGTGTGCGACTGGTTCTTAAAGAAGAGCTTGCAGCCCGTAGTGAATGCTGTTTGTCTAGCGGCAGCTTCACTATCGCTGAGAGAGTAAGAAACTCTATGCCTAGATATGTTATCGATAGGGTCGGGGTCGGATCTGACTTTAAAAAGTTGATGATCCACCCAAAACTCTAGAGAGTCTCCAGCGCAACGTTCGGGCAGTGTTGGCATGTTTCCTAAGAGAGTGCCTTGACAAGTAGATCGTCTAAATACGGGACCACAGAGTGACCCTGAGAGTGCAGGACTGTGACTACTGCTGCCCTGACCTTGGCGAAGACCAGTTGGACTGTCGCTAGCCGGAAGGTAGAGCTACGAACAGAGGGTGTTCGTCTCCTATAACGAAGCGTAGAAACGCTAGTGCTCTGGATCAATCGGCACGTGTGGATAAGCATCCTTGATGCCTAATGATGCTAGGAAATATCCTTGGGACCTTGAGGCGATGACATGGCGGAGGGATTCCATCCGGAACCGCCTGGTGTCCACGAGCTTGCTGAGCATTTTTAGATCCAGAACGGGACGGAACGGCCCGTTGTTATAGGTACCGCAAAGAATTTGGGGTAAAAACCGTGACCTTGTTCCTGAAGAGGAACGGGGGTCATCACTCTTTCTGCCTATAGAGTGCACCCTGTTTGCAGAAGAGCAGCGGCCCGGCCGGGAGGTGGAGAAATTCTGAAGAATCGAGTTGGAGGACGAGAAGTGAGCTCTATCCTGTACCCGTGAGACAGAATGTCTCACACTCAATGGTCATTGACCTATGGCAGCTAAATATCGCCAAGGCGGGAGAGCCTGCTACCGACCGAGGCCGCAAGTCATGAGGAAGCCGCCTTGGAAGCGGGTTTTCAGACTGTCGCTTTTTTGGGCGAGACTGAGCCCGCTAAGAATCTTAGCTCCTGTGATCCTTTTGAGTCCACATTGGACGAGGAAAAATGGGACCTGCCCGAGCCTCGAAAAGGCCGAAAACCCCGACTGCCTCTTGCTCTGTTGGGGTTTGTTGTGTCCGGGCTGAGGAAAGGATGAATCCTTACCCCTGGACTGTTTGATGGTTACATCCAACGCTCACCAAACAGTCGGTCAGCAGAAAAAGGCAACTGGTTAGGCAACCTTTTTTGGAAGCAGAATCTGCCTTCCATTCACTTAACGAGCAGACCAGGCTCTGCTTAAAAACACGGAGTAGCGGAGGCTACCGCCGCACGGTTCGCAGAGTCCAGGACAACCTGAATCGCGTAAGAAACAAATGCAGACATTTGAGAGGTTAAGGATGCCACCTGCGGCACAGATGTACGTGTAACCGTGTCAATCTGTGTAAGACAAGCTGAAATAGCTTGGAGTGCCCCAAGGGAGAGAATGCCGGAGCCAACGGTGCGCCGACAGCCTCATAGATGGCTTTCGACCAGAGATCCATCTGTCTGTCAGTGGCATCTTTGAGTTTGCAGTTCCATCTCCCACTGCAACTATGGATCTAGCTACAAGCCTGGAGATTGGAGGATGCCGCTCGGGACATTGGGTCCAGTCCTTGACCAAGTCAGGGGACAGGGATAACGTGTATCCTAAGCCGTTTGGAGAAGCGCATATCTGGATAAGCGTGGTGTTCCTGGACTGCCTCTCTGAAGGCAGAGTGGTCCAGAAAAATACGTGAAGCTGACTCCTCCACTGGAGGAGCTGTGAGAAATAACCCACATTCTATAGATGGACGCTATAAGATTATTTACTATGGCGTCACAATCAGGTGTATCCAGATTGAGAGCGGTCTCAGGATCAGAATCCTGAGCCGCTACTTCCGCCTCATTACACAGCGAGTCCTTCTGTTAGGACCCTGATGAAACCGAGGCCGCTCATAGCGAGCCCACTTAGGCTGTCTGGGACTGACGTCCGTGCAGAGCCGTGACTCTGGGATGCGTGTGACATTCCCGGAGCTGTTAGTTATTCACACTGAGGGGGGCCATGGATCAATGATTCAACAGTGCCCATATTGTGAGAGACATGTCCGGACTGCTAGGCTTCTAGTATCATAGCCATAGTCTCAGAAAAACTGTCAGTAAATACTGCAGACACCGTCCTCATCCCCTGGCCATTAGTGCATACAATGGGAGTCTATGTAACCTGCCGGCCGTATAGCCGTACATGCTGTACCAGCTGTATAGAAAAACATGTGGTTCTGCACCTTTGTTTTACACCGAGAATATGCTGATAACTCCTCCGCATAATCCAGGAGGGTATATACAACGTGCGACCAAACAGTGCAATATATATAGTACAAGCATATCTATAAGTGCACTTCTGCACTAGTGGGGTTAGCACCACAGGTGCTGCTTAACGCCTGTTGCAGCGATTGTGTGACTATCAGAATGCCAGGGTCTTCCACACTTGTCTCTGTATCGTACAGAAACTGACACTAATGGCTGCCGGTGTCCTTGTAGAGAAGGAAGCCGTGGGCGTGCCTGAGAAAGTGCGGGAATCCGGATTCACAGTGCACACAGTGAGAGGGGTGGAGTATGCAAAACATACTCCAGCTCTCAGCTCTGCTCTATGCAGCGTCACGCCCCTACCCTGACTGCCAGGGCTGTGGGCGGTAACGAAGGGAGACTAGGCCCAGAAGCCGGGGACTCGAGTTAACAGCGCGGCCGCCGTAAAAGCGCGGGCCGCGCTGAAGTCCCCGGCGCACCACAAGTGCCAGCCGCGCCGCAGTTCCAGCGGCCGGCGCGACCGATTCATAGAAGTGGCCAGCGTCCCGCCCCTCTCCTGACTGGCAGGTCTGGGGGCGGGAACGAACGGAAGCAGGCCGCAAAAGCCGGGGACTCTAGTTATCAGCGCGGCCGCCGTAAAAGCGCGGGCCGCGCTGAAGTCCCCGGCGCACCACAAGTGCCAGCCGCGCCGCTGCCAGCGGCCGGCGCGACCGATTCCTGGAAGTGGCCAGCGTCCCGCCCCTCTCCTGACTGGCAGGTCTGGGGGCGGGAACGAACGGAAGCAGGCCGCAAAAGCCGGGGACTCTAGTTATCAGCGCGGCCGCCGTAAAAGCGCAGGCCGCGCTGAAGTCCCCGGCGCACTACAAGTGCCAGCCGCGCCGCAGTCCCAGCGGCCGGCGCGACCAATTCCCATAAGTGAGCCTGCTTCAGCAAAGCTGAATGAGGCCATGGCACAGGCGCCGCAGCGCTGATGTCCCCCGGCGCACTACAACACCCAGCATGCTGCGGTGTGAGCGCCAAATGCACGGGGACACAGAGTACCTTGAGGAAGCAGGGCCATGTCCCTGATGTACTCCGCTCCATCCAGCATCTTCTCCAGGGGCTGTAGATGGAGCACGGTCTCAGTGCCTGGAGACCGGTAAATCCCACTTCACCCAGAGCCCTGTAAAAAGGGATGGGGAAGGAATCAGCATGTGGGCTCCTGCCGCCGTACCCGCAATGGGTACCTCAACCTTACAAACACCTCCGACATACAGTGGGGTGAGAAGGGAGCATGCTGGGGACACTATATGTGTCCTCTTTTCTTCCATCCGACATAGTCAGCAGCTGCTGCTGACTAAAAAGTGGAGCTATGCGTGGATGTGTTGCCTCCTTCGCACAAAGCACAAAACTGGTGAGCCAGTGATCCCACTGGGGGTGTATAGCCAGAAGGGGAGGGGCCTTACACTTTTAAGTGTAATACTTTGTGTGGCCTCCAGAGGCAATAGCTATACACCCAATTGTCTGGGTCTCCCAATGGAGCGACAAAGAAAATGCAGGTGGTGTTTTTGTTTTTTGTTTTTTTTTTAATAATAGTACAGCATTTCCATGCGGGAATGTGACGTGTACCTGAACTTGTCAATGGTACTGGCAGCTTTCCGGACCTTTCCGTACATTCCTGCCACGTTTGTGTCCGCATCACTGAACAGGACTGGAACACTTCTTAAGCGAGCGCCTATAAAGTAAGAGGAAAGGATAGATTAATCCAAGCGTCCCGAATACCGCCGAGGTTCTGACCCTCCCCTACAGAGGCCAAGTCTGCGCACCGTCCCCGCTGTCCACGGCGGCCATGTTTATGGTGGAGGCGCTGCTGCCCTGCGCGCTCTTCAGCTGATGCTCCAGCCTCTCCAGCTGATACACCAGCGAGTTCTTCTCCGTGCTCAGACTCTCCAGCACCGTCTGCTTCTGGATCAGGGTCTCCGTCAGCTGGTGCAGCCGGTTCTCCAGCTCGCTCTCACTGCTGCTGCTTAACGCTTTGTTGGTGAGCTGCGTGATAAGAAACGTCATCACAGAAATCCGGGGCAGCGGGATCCTTTACCATCATGTGACCACAACCACCAATATACAGCGTGTCCACCCATATCCTGTCCACCGCCATTAACTTGAGAACGGCGGCAGCTATAGGCATAGAAGTGGTGTCTAGGTATAGTAAAGTAGCCATGCGCTACACAATGAAACCACCTATAGCGCCACCTGGTGGAAAACAACGGAGTTAGCATTTTTTATCTCGAAAACGGAACAAGATAGAGAAAATAAGTGAATTACAAAGTTGTAGGGCATCATCAATTCAATACGAATGGACACCCTGCATACAGAAATGCTATGATATGAAACCCATGACCCCCCAAAACATTGAATGCTGGTCACGCATATGGCGCTCATTAGTGGCCCCCGTCAGCTGCAATGCACATCTGGGCTCTGCACAGCATACTGTATCTTGCTGCACATTGTGCAATATGGCAGGTGACACGTCTGCACAAGCATCTGTGATACGTGGTCGTAGGTCCTGCAATGTTGGTGGAGGGGTCGCATACACCTGCTGTGTGATGTGACCTCACAGAAAGAAGTCCACTGGGGTCAGGTCAGGTGAGCGGAGGCCACTCCACACAGACACCATACCCAATGACTTGTAGGAAGGTCTCCATGAGGTATCTCTTCACGTCCGCAGCCTTGTGAGTTTTACACCTTCTAATCATAGCATTTCTGTATGCAAGGTGTCTACTCGTATTGAATTGATGATGCCCTACAAATTTGTAATTCACTTTTCTTCTCTATCTCGTTCCGTTTTCAAAATAACTATGCTAATTCCGTTGGTTTCCACCAGGTGGTGCTATAGGTGGTTTCATTGCATAGCGCATGGCTACTTTACTATACCTAGACACCACTTCTATGCCTATAGCTGCCGCAGCTCTCAAGTTAATGGTAGTGCACAGGGTATAAGGTGTAGTATAAGCAACTACATACCATTACTACCACTACACGCCAGCCACAATGAAGTGCCCTAGAAGGAACCCCTCCTCATTAGTCTCCAGATGACCATTTCTCAACCCTCGTTACCGTTTATGAGCAGCTTTTGTTATCAGCCTCCTCACACAGAAACAGTCAGTGCATTTACCTGATTCCTGAGTTTCTGGATTTCATCCTCCCGATCTCTGATCCTTCCCTGCAAAGTATTCTTTGTCCTATACAGATCCTCTTCTGTATACTGCAATTCCTGCACACCGAGGAGATAAAACAATGGAGACGATCAACTTCTCAGTGCTTGTGCTGCATTGCTGCCCCGTACCCTGCGGTGTCAGTGTGCACCACATCCAGCAGATGTAATCATGGGGTAACTGGGTGTTCACCTGTTTCTGCCGCTCAAGTTCTGCCTCCAGTTCCTGCCTCGCCCTCCTCTGCTCTGCAACCTGCTCCTGAAGATCCTGAAGCTGCTCCCGGACCGACTCTGCCTCACTGACCTGCTGCGTCTCCAGATCCTGCAAGAGGCCAAAGAAATCAATGCAGATCGCTACAGAAATAGAAGAAAACATGCACTAAACAAGCGACATTCTCCAGGAGGACACCGCTGATCTCTGGTGATAGGCGGTGTTCTCAGTGATGTCACTGCTGATCTCTGGTGATGGATAGGAGGTGTTCTCAGTGATGTCACCGCTGATCTCTGGTGATGGATAGGAGGTGTTCTCAGTGATGTCACTGCTGATCTCTGGTGATGGATAGGAGGTGTTCTCAGTGATGTCACTGCTGATCTCTGGTGATGGATAGGAGGTGTTCTCAGTGATGTCACCGCTGATCTCTGGTGATGGATAGGAGGTGTTCTCAGTGATGTCACCGCTGATCTCTGGTGATGGATAGGAGGTGTTCTCAGTGATGTCACTGCTGATCTCTGGTGATGGATAGGAGGTGTTCTCAGTGATGTCACCGCTGATCTCTGGTGATGGATAGGCGGTGTTCTCAGTGATGTCACCGCTGATCTCTGGTGATGGATAGGCGGTGTTCTCAGTGATGTCACCGCTGATCTCTGGTGATGGATAGGCGGTGTTCTCAGTGATGTCACCGCTGATCTCTGGTGATGGATAGGCGGTGTTCTCAGTGATGTCACCGCTGATCTCTGGTGATGGATAGGCGGTGTTCTCAGTGATGTCACCGCTGATCTGTAATGAGTAAATCAGTCGCCTCACCTGCAGCTCAGTCTTCAGTTGCTGTATCTGGGCCAGGAGTTTTTGGATCTCTTCCCTCTGCAGGTCTCGCTCGTGCCTCAGCTCCTCCAGTTCCATGCTGCTCGCCATGTGACTGTCCAGCCCCTCGATGCCAGAACCTTCCTTTAGACTGTTGATCAATTTTTCTTTGGACTGTGAACAAGTTTAGGAAAGTGACACCGATCTATTAGAACCATGGTATCCCCACATAACTACTCTGCAGAATCCCCCCTCCGCACTGTTCCGCCATTGCCCCTGCCGTCCCGCCTGCACCTGTAGGATTCGAGTTGCCTTTTGCTTGTAATCCGCCATCTCCTGTTTCATGGTCTCTGCTGCAGACTTCGCAGCCTTCAGCTGCTGCTGCAGATCGTCACCCCTCCTCTTCTCCTCCATGTGCTTCTTTTCTGTGGAGATTACGGACTCGGCCAGGTTCTGCCGCTCGGCTTCCATCTTACTCAGACGAGTTGCAAATTCATTCTGAAGATTATACGGATAAAAGCATATGAGATCCAGAGCGGCAGAGCGGCTCCTCCGCATGTGATGGGCAGACGCATAGTGGCTCATTTTACCTGCATCTGTTGGAAACCATCTTGCTCCCTTTTCAGCGAGGCCTCTGCCTCCCGCAGCCTCTCCTGCACGGTCTGCAATGTCTGGCTGTGCAGGCTGCTCCCTTCATTGTGATCCTGCAGAATCCTGACAATTATAAGCCGCACATGAAGTCTTGCAACTGGCGTGAAGCCGGAGACCCACAGGACCCCGATGCCATACCTGGACTTCTCATTCTGCATCTTCTCCAGTGCCTCCGTGCGGCTACTCAGCAATTGATCAGCTTCCTGCAACCGAACCTTCAGCACCGCAAGTTGGGAGTCTTTTGCAGTCATGGCCTCTGTCATGTCGTCCACCTGAGCGCGGAGCTCCCTCGTCGTCCGATCACTTCTGGAATTATCCCCATTCCACTTTTCTACCCGTTCTCGGGCTTCATTCAGCTCTGTAATAAGATAGTGATATTATTAGTATCACTGAAAAAGCCAAGGCCCTTCACATCCCATCCAGTTACATCATATGTTGTGTCCCTGCCTTTGATGCAGGCTCGCACGCCGAGCCACAGCTTTCCCAGCAGGTGATGGCTGTATTATTCAGCCATCATCTGCACTAACAGCCACGGCTTGAGCAGCGCTCCACTCACGGCTATTAACATGTTAAATGGTGTCTACAACAGCGGCATTTAGAATGCACATCTGCATGCAAATGCTGTGATCGTGGGGCACCGATGGGTTGGCATGGTAGGCAAGGGTCTGCTAAAGACCCCCGTGCTGTCAGGGTAGTTCTCCTGTAAAGGACAGCATTTAGCCAGCGTTCATATAAGACTGTGATTTCTGCTATAGAGAGCAGTGCTGAAGACCTGCAATGTCCGCAGCTTCAATTCCTGTAAGGGGACTAAAAAGAACAGTAAGATGGGAGAAAAAAAAAAAATTATTTATATATATATATATATATATATATATATATATATATATATATATATATATATATATATATATATATATAAATAATGTGTGTGAATAACAATAAAATGACACAATATCAATTAGATATAAATAGACTACACCTTAAGGAAGATACTTTTTACAGGCCGAGAACTAAGGGAAGCCGTGGTCTTGGTCATTAATTGACCAGTAATTATCAATAAGGTAATCAGAAACAGCTTCTTGCAAAAATGTAAAACATTTATTAAATAGTAATCGAAGCAAGAAGTGACAAAGTTTTATCAACAATCAGTTTCCAAGAATCAGGTTTTTACAGGATGTCCCTGAGGTCAGATCACAAGGGCCAGTACAACATGAGATGAACAGATATAATTATTCATCAAGAAACACTTGCTCTATAATTTATAAAGACAATATAAATACAGGTAGGTAATCAACATGAGGGACCATAATAAAATAAGAAAACTCCAAGGCCCCTCGAAGAAGACAACAAAACGTGCGCATCGGGGCACGTTTTTCTTGGGTACTGCAACTATCATGGGTGAGTGACCACTGCACTATAGGGCTGCCTGTCACAAGCTTTGTTACTTGTTGTTTGTCATTTAGTGTGATGTTTTCCCCTATAATTCCCCATATAGCTCTATTGGTATACCTCAATATATCTCAGCAGGAGTGCTTGGGAATATATTATTGATCTATAGAAGCTTTGACGCGCACCCATTTGCAGAACAATAGTGTTATTTTATTATGGTCCCGCATGTTGATAACCTACCTGTATTTATATTGTCTTTATAAATTTATAGAGCAAGTGTTTCTTGATGAGTTTTTATATCTGTTCATCTCATCACCATATATGTTGTATTGACCCTTGTGATCTGTGATTTTTGCAAGAAGCTGTTTCTGATTACCTTATTGATAATTACTGGTCAATTAATGACCAAGACTACGGCTTCCCTTAGTTCTCTTTCTGTGGCCTCTGCCACACTTACGTGCCTCCGGTACGTGTGTGCCTTTTTTTTCACATACCGGAGACACGGGCCCACGTGGTCCTATGTATTGTTATTGTTTTGGACACACGTTAGTATTCAGGAACGGAACGTGTGTCTGTTCCATACTTACGTGTGTTGCTCTGGCAGAACAGGTGTCACACGGCCCGCACCCGTACCACACGGATGTAGTGTGGATGGTGGCCCGTGTGACACGCGCCGGAAAAGACACGTGTCAGTGTAAAAATAATAAAAACACATACTCACCTCCACCATCCCTGCAGTCTCTGCCGCGGCTGTCCCCTGCATCCGTCCCCCAGTGAATTTGAACAACGCTTCTTCACTGGGGGCCGGAAGCAGCGTCAGCGGGGCGTGGCTTTGGCCGGACGCTGTCATTCAGCACCACAGACAGCGCAGGATGATGCAGGTAGGCGGGGCTTTCCGTTCTCTGTGTGTTATTACGTATAACACACGGAGAACACGTACGTGCCATAAACACGGCACACGGGGACAAAACCACCCCTTTAACACGTACGTGACAAAAATGTTACGTTTTGTCACGTAAGTGTGGCAGAGGCTTGTAAAAAACACGAGATAGTGATGAGTGAGCCCTACCATGCTCAGAACCAGCAGTTAATGCTCGGATGGTCACGACTTGAGTGTCCGACTATAATGGAAGTCAGTGGCGGACTTGAGGATTTTTAGAGAATTCCTTGAAAAATGCTTGACCTCCCCATTGACTTCCATTATACTCGATCCTCGACTCGCGTCCCTCTGAGCTGCAAGTACCGAGCGTCTGAGCATGGAGGTGCTCACTCATCACTAATATTTGATAACTTGCTGAGGTCATTAAAGTCCAATGTATAATAAATTAATCTGGTAAACTGATTACAAAAAAAAAAAAAACAACAAAACGCCAGAACTATTTTGCAGCTACAACTTTGCCATTAAATGCAATAAAAGGTGAACAAAGCTATACATGTCACTACACATGTCTGGTCTCTGAGTGACTGGGCTGATCTGGAGAATCATATTGCCATGACAGTTTTAGAGTACATGGTAACTTAAAAAAAAAAAAAAATTGCCCCTTTTTTTGCAATTTCTAATGCATTTTGATTTTTTTTCTTGCTTTCCAGCGCATCACATAATACAATGAATTGTGTCAATCAAAGGTACAACTTGTCCTGCAAAAAACAAGCCCCAATATGGCTCGATGAATTGAGAAATATAAAAGTTATAACTTTTCAAAGAAGAGGGATAAAAAGGAGAGGAAATCCGTCACCCCAAAAAAATGTAAAATAGCCCAGTTCTAGGGGCTGACTGAGCACAATGGATTGTTTTCTCCAGTCTCCAGCCGTCTGTGCTCAGTCAGCCGAGGAGACTTATTTCTTCTCCTGGCATGCGCTTCTCCGGCAGCAGATCCGGTGCTTGTTCCTACAACACAGCACTTTTGGTAGCTGAGATGTGGGTCTCGGGAGCGCTGTTTCTTCCGACTTCAGCCTGTCCATACATGTGACTAAGAAGGGCTGCCGTTTGAAATATGTGATGGGGGCATTTTATCACATTCTTGGAGCGGCCCTTTAATAAATAATTTATAAAGGACTATCAGTTCCTCTTCAAGCATATTGCTTTCCCCTACAATAGTGTGCAGACAACTTTAGAAAAAAAACAAAACCCTACATAATAAGCCTTGATCGCTTATGGTTGGTTATCAATTTTCATATGTTCCGTCACCTTCTCTAATCCTTCAGCGTTCAATGTTTTTGGGGACATAATGTGATCACTGCATCAAATCAGTGGCTGCAGCAATAAACAAGGAATCGACCCTGTGATCAGTAATTGGCTGCAGCGTTCATGTGTGGACAAAGAGTAAACACATGACCTATGACCGCTCACTGCATATGATGGAAGGAGAAGGCTCTGGGATCAGCGGAGGACCTGGCACTGTTACGCAGGGAGCCTTAGAGGTATTACCATTGGGGTAAATTTTGGAAACAAACAATCGTTACCTTCCTGTGTCTCCTTGGAGCGCTGGATCAGTCCCGCCATCTCCTGGTTCAGAGACTGGACCTCGCTCCTCAGCAGCTGGTTCTCCAGGCGGAGATTGGACAGTTCTTGGGACTTCTGATCTCCGTTTGTCTGGACAGGACCGAGCGTCTGCTCTGACACTTTTATGTCCTCTTCTTTGTCCTCTGCAGCAGTTTGTCCAGACTGTGACTTATTGAGATCACCTGAGAAATGACCGAAAAATAAATGAAATTAGTAAATCCTCCCTGACCCTTCCTTTACTTGCCCCTATAGAAGAAGGGAATTTTGTTACTTACCATAAATTCCTTTTCTTCTAGCTCTTATTGGGAGACCCAGACGATTGGGGTATAGCTACTGCCCTCTGGAGGCCACACAAAGCACTACATTAAAAGTGCAAGGCCCCTCCCCCTCTGGCTATACCCCCCCCGTGGTATCACGGGTTCTCCAGTTTTAGTGCCAAAGCAAGAAGGAGGAAGCCAATAACTGGTTTAAACAAATTAACTCCGAATAACATCGGAGAACTGAAAAACCGTTCAACATGAACAACATGTGTACCCGCAAACAACAAAAAAACATCCCGAAGGACAACAGGGCGGGTGCTGGGTCTCCCAATAAGAGCTAGAAGAAAAGGAATTTACGGTAAGTAACAAAATTCCCTTCTTCTTCAGCGCTCTATTGGGAGACCCAGACGATTGGGACGTCCAAAAGCTGTCCCTGGGTGGGTAAAGAAATACCTCATGTTAGAGCTGCAAAACAGCCCTCCCCTACGGGGGTGTCACTGCCGCCTGCAGGACTCTTCTACCTAAGCTGGCATCCGCCGAAGCATAGGTATGCACCTGATAATGCTTGGTGAAAGTGTGCAGACTGGACCAGGTAGCTGCCTGGCACACCTGTTGAGCCGAAGCCTGGTGACGTAATGCCCAGGACGCACCCACGGCTCTGGTTGAGTGGGCTTTTAGCCCTGAAGGAACCGGAAGCCCCGCAGAACGGTAGGCCTCTAGAATTGGTTCTTTGATCCATCGAGCCAGGGTGGCTTTAGAAGCCTGCAACCCCTTGCGCGGACCAGCGACAAGGACAAAAAGTGCATCGGCACGGCGCATGGGCGCCGTGCGGGAAATGTAGATTCTGAGTGCTCTCACCAGATCTAGCAAACGTAAGTCCTTTTCATACCGGTGAACCGGATGAGGACAAAAAGAAGGCAAGGATATATCCTGATTAAGATGAAAAGAGGATACGACCTTAGGGAGAAACTCCGGAATAGGGCGCAGCACTACCTTGTCCTGGTGGAACACCAGGAAGGGAGCCTTGGATGACAGAGCTGCCAGCTCAGACACTCGCCGAAGCGATGTGATCGCAACCAGAAACGCCACTTTCTGTGACAGCCGAGAAAAGGAAACTTCCTTCAGAGGCTCGAAGGGCGGCTTCTGGAGAGCAACTAATACCCTGTTCAGATCCCATGGATCTAACGGCCGCTTGTACGGGGGCACAATATGACAGACCCCCTGCAGGAACGTGCGCACCTTAGAAAGACGTGCTAGACGCTTCTGAAAAAACACGGATAGTGCCGAAACTTGCCCTTTAAGGGAGCTGAGCGACAAGCCCTTTTCTAACCCCGATTGCAGGAAGGAAAGAAACTTGGGCAATGCAAATGGCCAGGGAGACACTCCCTGAGCAGAGCACCAGGATAAGAAAATCTTCCACGTTCTGTGGTAGATCTTAGCCGAATTCGACTTTCTAGCTTGTCTCATTGTGGCAACGACTCCTTGAGATAATCCTGCAGATGCTAGGATCCAGGACTCAATGGCCACACAGTCAGGTTCAGGGCCGCAGAATTCTGATGGAAAAACGGCCCTTGGGACAGTAAGTCTGGTCGGTCTGGCAGTGACCACGGTCGACCGATCGTGAGATGCCACAGATCCGGATACCACGACCTCCTCGGCCAGTCTGGAGCGACGAGTATGATGCGGCTGCACTCGGATCTGATCTTGCGTAGCACTCTGGGCAAGAGCGCCAGAGGCGGAAACACGTATGGGAGCTGAAACTGCGACCAATCTTGAACCAAGGCGTCTGCCGCCAGAGCTCTTTGATCGCGCGACCTCGCCATGAATGCCGGGACCTTGTTGTTGTGCCGGGATGCCATTAGGTCGACGTCCGGCACTCCCCAGCGGCGACAGATTTCCTGAAACACGTCCGGGTGAAGGGACCATTCCCCTGCGTCCATGCCCTGGCGACTGAGGAAGTCTGCTTCCCAGTTTTCTACGCCTGGGATGTGAACCGCGGATATGGTGGATGCTCTGTCCTCCACCCACATTAGAATGCGCCGGACTTCTTGGAAGGCTTGCCGACTGCGCGTCCCTCCTTGGTGGTTGATGTATGCCACCGCTGTGGAGTTGTCCGATTGGATTCGGATCTGCTTTCCTTCCAGCCACTGTTGGAAGGCCAGTAGAGCAAGATACACTGCTCTGATCTCCAGAACATTGATCTGAAGGGTGGACTCCTGCGGAGTCCACGTCCCCTGAGCCCTGTGGTGGAGAAATACTGCTCCCCACCCTGACAGACTCGCATCTGTCGTGACTACTGCCCAGGATGGGGGCAGGAAGGATCTTCCCTGAGACAATGAGGTGGGAAGGAGCCACCATTGTAGGGAGTCCTTGGCCGTCTGGGAGAGCGAGACTTTCCTGTCCAGGGACGTTGACTTCCCGTCCCATTGGCGGAGAATGTCCCATTGAAGTGGGCGCAGATGAAACTGCGCAAAGGGAACTGCTTCCATGGCTGCCACCATCTTCCCTAGGAAATGCATGAGGCGCCGCAAGGGATGCAACTGGCCCTGCAGAAGAGATTGCACCCCTGTCTGTAGTGACCGCTGCTTGTTCAGCGGAAGCTTCACTATCGCTGCTAGAGTATGAAACTCCATGCCAAGATACGTTAGTGATTGAGTCGGTGATAGGATCGACTTTGGAAAGTTGATGATCCATCCGAAAGACTGTAGGGTCTCCAGCGTAGCATTCAGGCTGTGCTGACATGCCTCTTGAGAGGGAGCTTTGACCAATAAATCGTCTAGGTAAGGGATCACCGAGTGTCCCTGAGAGTGCAAGACTGCTACCACCGCCGCCATGACCTTGGTGAAGACCCGTGGGGCTGTCGCCAGACCAAATGGCAGAGCTACGAACTGAAAATGGTCGTCTCCTATCACAAAACGTAGAAAACGTTGATGTTCTGTAGCAATTGGCACGTGGAGATAAGCATCTTTGATGTCTATTGAGGCAAGGAAGTCTCCTCTGGACATTGAGGCAATGACAGAACGCAGGGTTTCCATCCGGAACTTCCTGGCGTGCACATGTTTGTTGAGCCGTTTTAGGTCCAGAACAGGACGGAACGAGCCGTCCTTTTTTGGAACCACAAAGAGATTGGAGTAAAACCCTTGCCCTTGTTCCTGAGGAGGGACTGGGATCACCACTCCTTCCGCTCTTAGGGAGTCCACCGCCTGCAGCAGAGCATCTGCTCGGTCTGGATGTGGGGAGGTTCTGAAGAACCGAGCTGGAGGACGAGAATTGAACTCGATTCTGTACCCGCGAGACAAAATGTCCGTCACCCACCGGTCTTTGACCTGTGACATCCAAATGCCGGAAAAGCGGGAGAGCCTGCCCCCGACCGGCGATGCGGAGGGAGGGGGCTGGAAGTCATGAGGTAGCCGCTTTGGAAGTGGTACCTCCATTTGCTTTCTTGGGGCGCGTGTGAGCCCGCCACGAATCTGAGTTTCTTTGCGTCCTCTGAGTCCCTTTGGACAAGGTAAACGGTGTCTTGCCCGAACCTCGAAAGGACTGAAACCTCTGCTGCCACTTTTTCTGCTGAGGTTTGGTTGTTCTGGGTTGTGGTAAAGAGGAGTCTTTACCCTTGGACTGCTTAATGATATCAGCCAATGGCTCGCCAAACAGTCTATCTCTAGATAAAGGCAAACTGGTTAAACATTTTTTGGAACCAGCATCTGCTTTCCAGTCCTTTAACCACAAGGCTCTGCGCAAAACTACCGAATTGGCGGACGCCATTGAGGTGCGACTGGTAGATTCTAGGACCGCATTGATAGCGTAAGACGCAAACGCCGACATCTGCGTGGTAAGGTGCGCCACTTGCGGCACTGCTGGATGTATGATAGCATCCACTTTTGCTAAGCCAGCTGAAATAGCCTGGAGTGCCCATACGGCTGCGAATGCCGGAGCAAACGACGCGCCGATAGCTTCATAGACAGATTTTAACCAAAGGTCCATCTGTCTGTCATTGGCATCTTTAAGTGAAGCGCCATCCTCCACTGCAACTATGGACCTAGCTGCGAGTTTGGAAATCGGGGGGTCTACCTTTGGACACTGTGTCCAGCGCTTGACCACCTCAGGGGGGAAAGGGAAACGCGTATCTTTAGATCGTTTAGAGAAACGCCCTTCTGGGTGAGCGTCGTGCTTCTGGATTGATTCTCTGAAGTCAGCGTGATCCAACAAAGCACTCAATTTACGCTTGGGATAAAGGAAACGAAACTTCTCCTGCTCCGCAGCCGCCTCTTCTGCTGAAGGGGCTGGGGGAGAAATATCCAACAGCCTATTGATGGCTGAGATAAGGTCGTTTACCATGGCGTCCCCATCAGGGGTATCCAGGTTGAGAGGGGTTCCAGGAATGGATTCCTGATCACTCTCATCAGACACATCACAGGGAGACTGATTGCGCTGAGACCCTGAGCAGTGTGATGACGTCGAGGGTCTTTCCCAGCGAGCTCGCTTAGGGTGGCTGGGGCTATCATCTGAGTCATAATCCTCGGCCTGTGAAGCCGGGGACCCCCCTGTGGGCTGGATTAATTCCAAGTGAGGGGGACCTGAGGACAGAGGCCTCGCCGTGCCCAAAGACTGAGCCCCATGCATAGATTGCAAGGTTTCAAGGATTTTTGCCATAGACACAGACATATTATCAGCAAAAACTGCAAAGTCTGTCCCTGTCACCGGGGCAGAACTTACAAGCGTCTCAGCCTGGGTCACTACCTCTCCTGACTCCGGCTGGCGAAGCAGCACCGGGTCGGAGCATTGCACACAATGGGGGTCATCGGAGCCTGCTGGTAGATTAGCCCCACATGCAGCACACGCAGTACACACAGCCCTGGCCTTGGCAGCCTTGCGTTTTGAGGATGGCATGTTGTTGCTTCCACAGAGTGATCTGGGAGAGCAGCCAGAAGCGACCTCACAGTGCAAGAAATACAATATCTCTATATCCTACACAGTACACCGATACACCGTGAGGCACTAGAGGGACCAGCACAGAAAAATCGCTTACCGCCCGCTTAAAAAGCGGGTGTGTGGTCGCCAGATAGCCCCTAGTCCAGGTCTCCCAGAGCCTTGCGTCCTTCCTCCAGCCAGACTGCATGTAATGGCTGCCGGCGTCCTGAGAGAGAAGGGGGGCGGGCCCTGGGCGTTCCTGGCTAAGAGCGGGAAGCCTGCTTCCCTCTGTGCCTAGTGTGAGGGCTGGAGCATGTAAATCAGGCTCCAGCCCTCGTCGCTGCTAGCGAACAGCGTCTCTCCCCTACCCTGAATGACAGGGTGGGGGCGGGAACGAATCGGAGCTGCCGGCGTCCTAGGCCCAAAAAGCCGGGGACTCAATTTATAACCGCCGCCGCCGTAAAAGCGCGGACGGCGGATCCCCGGCGCACCACAAGTCACAGCAGCGCCGCCCGGTCCAGAGGGGGTCGGCGCTGCGTTCCCATACACAAAAAATCCCCCAGTAATCTGTAGGGACACTAACTCCAACGTTGCGGTCCCCGGCGCACTACAACACCCAGCCAGCCCGGAGTGTGTCTGTGCCTGCCGGGGACACAGAGTACCTGTATGATGCAGGGCCTGTCCCTGATCGTACTCCTGCTCCGTCTCCATCAGGTTCTAATGGGTCTGTGGATGGAGCCCGGCGTCAGAGCTGAGAGGCCGGCAGGATCCCACTTCCACAGAGCCCTACCAGGGGATGTGGAAGGAAAACAGCATGTCAGGCTCCAGCCCTGTACCAGCAATAGGTACCTCAACCTTACAACACCATCCAGGGGTGAGAAGGGAGCATGCTGGGGGCCCTATATGTGTCCTCTTTTCTTCCATCCGAAATAGTCAGCAGCTACTGCTGACTAAAATCTGTGGAGCTATGCATGGAATGTCTGACCTCCTTCGCACACAAAGCTAAAACTGGAGAACCCGTGATACCACGGGGGGGGGGGGGTATAGCCAGAGGGGGAGGGGCCTTGCACTTTTAATGTAGTGCTTTGTGTGGCCTCCAGAGGGCAGTAGCTATACCCCAATCGTCTGGGTCTCCCAATAGAGCGCTGAAGAAATTAAACAGTCACATATGTCCCTTTACTTTCTTCCCAGAGCTCCGGGGTGGCTGATTGAAATCTGCAGTTTAGCAGTAACCCCCCCACGCTCCCCCCACCTAGGTCTCATTACCTTGGATCTTTGGGGGGAAGGTTTCGGGCGGTTTGACACTTTGAGGATTGCTGCTTGCGGATGGACTGATGGGGGCCGTGTCCTTGCTGCTCTCTCTTTTGGACTCCAGGGCCCCATTGTGCGCCTTATCAGAGCTGTTGAGGAAATCAAACAACAGTTCATCATCCGGCTCGGACTTCTTGCGTCTTATGAACTGGCTGGCCGTGCGGGGAGACGAGGCGCTGGCAGGGGCGCTGTGAGACACCTCTCTGCTCATCCGCGGGGTGGCTTTCACATTGGCGGTGCCGGCTAGCAGCGTGGCCTTCTGATGTTTTATATTATCGGCCGCTGAGGAGATGAAGCTGGATTTCCCATAACTCGGACTCTTCTCCTGGGGCTTGTCTGGGAAATAGTCCGTGGAGTCCTCCGGCAGGGTCACGCCATCTTTGCTCTTGCTTAATGCAGTTGCAGCTCCTTGATCCACCAAGTTTAGGAGGTCCTCCGCTCTGCCGGCCAGATCAGAAAACCAAGACATGGCGGGGGCAACGGTTTGTCTTCAAGGCTTCTAAATCTTGGCCTAAGAAAGGAAACAGATACAGTAAGAGAATGATGGGAGTTGTAGTATTGCGGAATAGCAAATGTAGCCATATTCTATACTATATGGGACCGAGAGCCGGTATTAGTGATGAAAAATGAAGACGTCTTCTTTAAGTCACTGGTCAGTTTGTGACATATTTTTCACTGCTTTTCCCATCTGTAAACTCTATTTTTCAGTTGATATGTGCAGACAAGCTGCTATTATGCCTGCCATATACAGCACATACAAGGGGGCTCCTGCTGTGTCCGTATAGCACATGATCAGAGGCAGCAATGAGGACAGTATACAGCGGCACTGAGCAGGGCGGCTGTGAACTCTGCACTGGGTGAGATAAAACACTTACTATAAAGCAGCAAGGAAAACATCAGAGACAGTGATCAGTGCAGCTGTGAATCCAGCAAGAGCGCGGGAAAACATATACTATGAGCTGCAGGACACAATCTATGTTTGCTCTCCATAGACCTCAGCGGGCAGCCGTTATCTGATCCCTCAGTGAGCGCTGTCTTATCTTCAGCAGATGGGAGTTTCAGCAGCGTTTCACGATAGATGCAGAGTTTGGGAGCAGAGAAGGGGCTTATAAGAAGCTGTTTTCTCTGATTAGACCCCAGAGTTTTCTTATTTCTTTTTTGTCTCTGACTCTGCTTGCTGTCAGTGAATCTGGCAGATTCCTGGAGCCTCTGTGCACATCCTAACAACCCAGAATATCGAGAGGACAATGATCCGCTGGATAGCAGTGTTGTAATAGGGAGTCTGCTGGTGCACTGAGGAATTGTTGGGGGCACATAACGGGGACCCCTGTTGTTAATATTACAGAAGTCCCTGGTATGTGCCCCCAACAATGAGGCCTGGTGGGGCCGGGGGCAGAGTAGCATTGTGGAGTTAGAGCAGCGGCGAGACAGAGCAACAGGGTCAAGGGACAGAGTGGCAGGAGGAGCCGTGGGCAGAGAAGCAGTGGGGCAGGAGAGTGTGGGTTGAGGGGGTAGAGCGGCAGGGGTGCAGGGGGCAGAAGGGGGTTTGGGGTGGCAGAGCGGTGGCGCTGCAGAGAGAGGTCGTGGGGCAGAGCAGCGATAATGCAGAGGGAGTCAGGGGACAGAGCGGCAGCTGTGGAGCAGTTGCGGGGGTAGAGCAACAGGTACGGAGCAGTCTGGAACAGAGCGGCGGGTGCGGAGCGGTCTGGGACAGAGCGGCGGGTGCGGAGCGGTCTGGGACAGAGCGGCGGGTGCGGAGCGGCGTCCCCCGTGCGGTGGCATCCCAGTCTTATCGTACAGGCTCCTGATGGCGATCTGTCCCGGTGACATCTGTCCTAGCAGGTTGTTACAATGTATCAGTTTGGAGACTGCACCGGATACAAGTGTAACAATCGCTCCGCTGTGAGCGGTTGCGCAGGTACCGGACGGGCAGGACGATCTGCACACGAGCCGGGATCGGTCTCGGAGGTACAGGACAGGCAGGACGATCTGCACACGAGCCGGGATCGGTCCCGGAGGTACAGGACGGGCAGGACGATCTGCACACGGGCCGGGATCGGTCCCGGAGGTACAGGACGGGCAGGACGATCTGCACACGGGCCGGGATCGGTCCCGGAGGTACAGGACGGGCAGGACGATCTGCACACGGGCTGGGATCGGTCTCAGAGGTACAGGACGGGCAGGACGATCTGCACATGAGCCGGGATCGGTCTCGGAGGTACAGGACGGGCAGGACGATCTGCACACGGGCTGGGATCGGTCTCAGAGGTACAGGACGGGCAGGACGATCTGCACACGGGCTGGGATCGGTCTCAGAGGTACAGGACGGGCAGGACGATCTGCACACGGGCTGGGATCGGTCTCAGAGGTACAGGACGGGCAGGACGATCTGCACATGAGCCGGGATCGGTCTCGGAGGTACAGGACGGGCAGGACGATCTGCACTTGGGCTGGGATCGGTCTCAGAGGTACAGGACGGGCAGGACGATCTGCACACGGGCTGGGATCGGTCTCGGAGGTACAGGACGGGCAGGACGATCTGCACATGAGCCGGGATCGGTCGCGGAGGTACAGGACGGGCAGGACGATCTGCACTTGGGCTGGGATCGGTCTCAGAGGTACAGGACGGGCAGGACGATCTGCACACGGGCTGGGATCGGTCTCGGAGGTACAGGACGGGCAGGACGATCTGCACATGAGCCGGGATCGGTCTCGGAGGTACAGGACGGGCAGGACGGTCTGCACACGGGCCGGGATCGGTCTCGGAGGTACAGGACGGGCTGCACACGGGCCGGGATCGGTCTCGGAGGTACAGGACGGGCAGGACGGTCTGCACACGGGCCGGGATCGGTCTCGGAGGTACAGGACGGGCTGCACACGGGCCGGGATCGGTCTCGGAGGTGCAGGACGGGCAGGACGGTCTGCACACGGGCCGGGATCGGTCTCGGAGGTACAGGACGGGCAGGACGATCTGCACACGGGCCGGGATCGGTCGCGCAGGTACAGGACGGGCAGGACGATCTGCACGCGGGCCGGGATCGGTCGCGGAGGTACAGGACGGGCAGGACGATCTGCACACGAGCCGGGATCGGTCTCGGAGGTACAGGACGGGCAGGACGATCTGCACACGAGCCGGGATCGGTCTCTGAGGTACAGGACGGGCAGGACGATCTGCACACGAGCCGGGATCGGTCGCGCAGGTACAGGACGGGCAGGACGATCTGCACACGGGCTGGGATCGGTCTCAGAGGTACAGGACGGGCAGGACGATCTGCACACGGGCCGGGATCGGTTTCAGAGGTACAGGACGATCTGCACACGGGCCGGGATCGGTCGCGCAGGTACAGGACGGGCAGGACGATCTGCACACGGGCCGGGATCGGTCGCGCAGGTACAGGACGGGCAGGACGATCTGCACACGAGCCGGGATCGGTCTCGGAGGTACAGGACGGGCAGGACGATCTGCACACGAGCCGGGATCGGTCTCGGAGGTACAGGACGGGCAGGACGATCTGCACACGGGCCGGGATCGGTCGCGCAGGTACAGGACGGGCAGGACGATCTGCACACGGGCCGGGATCGGTCTCAGCCGCGGACGTTTCCAGCTTTCTACAGACTTCGCTGATTCCCGGGATCTGACGGGAAATATTCCGACCAGAACGGCGGATTTTATTAGTCACTATAGAAACGGCGGATTATAGTGTAGCCATGGAGGTCGGTGACGGGTCACACAGGGCGGTACAATGCGGCAGCGGGGGCCGACACCGGCGGGGACCTACCGGCTCCTCACAGCCTCCGCTCCTCCATCCCCCACCGGAGACGTGGACCCGGAACTGCTGGGACACGTCAGGTCCCCAAACAAGGTGTCCGCGGCGCTGCCTGACGGGGCCTCCGAGCTCGGCCAGAGCGGCTCCTGCCTGTCTGTACACGGAGAATCACCATAGAGACGGCGCCGACCATAGAGAACCTTCGCCGGGATAGAGGCAATGTAGAGACGATGAGCAGGAGCGTCTACCACCGGAAGCTCCAGTCTTCCGTAGCCATGGAAACCAGCAGCCACTTTGCTACAGTTTTCCAAAGAAACATTAAAAAATTATTACATATACAAAAGTATAAAATGCAACATAAAACTACAAAAAAACAAACACTGCACCACTCCAGACTCCTCTCTCCCCCTCCAGACTCCTCTGTCCCCCTCCAGACTCCACTGGACCTCTCTGTTCCCCTCTGGACCTCTCTGTCCCCCTCCAGACCCCTCTGTCCCCCTCCAGACCCCTCTGTCCCCCTCCAGACCCCTCTGTCCCCCTCTAGACCCCTCTGTCCCCCTCCAGACCCCTCTGTCCCCCTCTAGACCTCTCTGTCCCCCTCTAGACTCTGCTGTCCCCCTCTAGACCTCTCTGTCCCCCTCTAGACCTCTGTCCCCCTCTAGACTCCTCTCTCCCCCTCTAGACCTCTCTGTCCCCCTCCAGACTCCTCTCTCCCCTTCTAGACCCCTCTGTCCCCCTCCAGACTCCTCTCTCCCCTTCTAGACCCCTCTGTCCCCCTCCAGAGTCCTCTCTCCCCCTCTAGACCTCTCTGTCCCCCTCCAGACTCCTCTCTCCCCCTCTAGACCTCTCTGTCCCCCTCCAGACTCCTCTCTCCCCCTCTAGACCCCTCTGTCACCCTCTAGACCTCTCTGTCCCCCTCCAGACCCCTCTGTCCCCCTCTAGACTCCGCTGTCCCCCTCCAGACCCCTCTGTCACCCTCTAGACCTCTCTGTCCCCCTCTAGACTCCTCTATCCCCTTCTAGACCCCTCTGTCCCCCTCTCCCCTTCTAGACCCCTCTGTCCCCCTCCAGACTCCTCTCTCCCCTTCTAGACCCCTCTGTCCCCCTCCAGACTCCTCTCTCCCCCTCTAGACCCCTCTATCCCCCTCTAGACCTCTCTGTCCCCCTCCAGACCCCTCTGTTCCCCTCTAGACTCCGCTGTCCCCCTCCGGACCTCTCTGTCCCCCTCTAGTCCTCTCTGTCCCCCTCCGGACCTCTCTGTCCCCCTCTGGACCTCTCTGTCCCCCTCTAGTCCTCTCTGTCCCCCTCTAGACTCTGCTGTCCCCCTCTGGACCTCTCTGTCCCCCTCTGGACCTCTCTGTCCCCCTCTAGTCCTCTCTGTCCCCCTCTAGACTCCGCTGTCCCCCTCCGAACCTCTCTGTCCCCCTCTGGACCTCTCTGTCCCCCTCTAGTCCTCTCTGTCCCCCTCTAGACCTCTCTGTCCCCCTCTAGACTCTTCTGTCCCCCTCCAGACACCTCTGTCCCCCTCCAGATATCTTTGGCGGCTGATTAGCCCCTGTGGGAGAAGTGAATTGGGCAGGTGGATGCCATTCTTATTTTTCTAACCCCCACATCTTGTATTGCAGCAGATTTTGGACACCCCCAGGAACATTACCAAATGTTCGGGTTCAACCATAATTTTAAGGCCACTGTCACACTGCAGTATTTTAGCATCAGTGTTTGTTGACAAAGGCAGGAGTGGAACTTGCAGAGAAAAACTATAATTAAAAGATTCACAACCTGTTCTGTGTTTTGGAAACACTGATGAAGAATACTGATGTGTGAATGAGGCCTTATTACGCCTGAGCTCTTGTTTATGAGGCTGTTTTTTCCTCCTGGCAAGAGATGGCGATATCTTCCTGTCCAGTAATACCTGCCACACACCTGGAGGAGCGCAGGTTTACCTGACCCCCTATGTGAATGGCTTGTATGTAACTAAAGTTTCATCACTGCGCAATAATACATTTAACTATAGACTTTGAAGGAATTTTACCATGAAAGTATTGTTTTTTATAAAGTTTTGCAAAAAAAAAAAAATAGCAGTGAAAAAAATGTATATGAAATTCCTCCTTTTTGCTTTTCAGCATTTTTATGTCATCTGAGTAAAATTGTGCAAAAATGTTGTGACTTTAAAAACATTGCAAATAATAAATGTGGCCGACGCTGTTACTCCAGTTCCAAATTAGAAAATGGCGCAAATTGCACCAAAACACCGGCTCTCGTGAAATAATCAGTTGCCTCCTTTGTGCTCCAGCTCCTTGGGAGGAATTTAGGCTAGTTTCACACTTGCGCTATTTTGACGCAAACGGAATCCGTCACTAATGTAGTACAGTTCATTTATTTACAGTGGAAGCGCGTTACTATGGCGCGTGTGTGTGTCATGCAGTACCCGCTTGTGTCCACATGATGTCGCGCTTCCACTGTAAATAAATGAACTGTACTACATTAGTGACGGATTCCGTTTGCGTCAAAATAGCGCAAGTGTGAAACTAGCCTCAAAATACCAGTTGAGTTCAGGATGCAGACAAGCCTCAATGATGGAAGGTGGACGGAGCGCAGGTGCAAAATCCTGATTCACTCACACCAGGAGGGGTGGAGGCTCAGGGGCATAAAAGCTCAGAGCAGGGAGGGTGGATGGAGGAAGGTGCTGGGCTCATAGAGCTGTGTTGTGGGCTAAGCTGGTGACAGGTATTAGTGGTACTGATAGTATTAGGCCTGGTGGGTGCATCCTGCTGAGAGTAACCCTTGCACTGAACTGGTATGTTTCCCATGTTCTTGTAACTTTTTTTTTTTTTTTTAAAGATCAGTTTTCCCTTAATGCCTGTAGGAGTTGATCTATCACAGGCGGCCGCACTTCCAGGAAAGGCGAGCACTCCCACCATAGCTGTGGGTTCTCCGCATGTGAGATGTAAGGACACAGCTCTGATCTCCTGGTCTCACCTCCTGCATGAGTCAGTATGGCAGCAGAGTTTAGCTGTGTCCCATTACAAACCCTTCTGTCAGCTCTCCTCCCCTTGTAGCGCTGTCAGCTCTGCTATACTGCCCATCCCCCCCATATTGCTGTTCTGGAGAGAAGTTACTTGTCTACTGTGCAAATGGCAAAAATGTAATCTCAGCAGTCAGAGCACCACAAGCTCCTCCTGTGAGGTGTAATGACACCCGGCTCTGCTGACTGTTGGGGGATTAGAGGATGCTGTGTGCACAAAGGTGTAATTGACCCATCTCTGGACCAGCAGTGTGGGGGAGGGGTAGTGCAGCAGAGCTGACAATGCTGTGAGGGGAGGAGAGCCAGCAGAAGGGTTTGTAATGTGATACAACTAAACCTAGCTGTGTTGCCCCTTCCCCCACGCTGACTCATGCAGGAGGGTAGACCAGGAGATCAGAGCCATATCCCTACATCTCACACACTGAGAAACAGAAGTTATAGTGTACGTGTGGTTTTCTTACCTTGTGTTACTAATAGTCTGTAAGTCAGCATGGTGCACTACACGTATCTGTGACCAGCACCTTTTATACAAGTATTATCCGGCTGTATCCACAATATGAAGCTTCGGCCCGCTCCTGGACGTTGGTCGGTATCTTGGACCTGTGCTCCCTCCGTCTGTGGTGAGTTGGTGTCTGCACCACATACAGGTGTCACCTTTTTCTTTTTCCATTTATGTGCGTTCACTATTACTCCTAATCCAAACTAATGTGCAGACAAAGGCAGTTTAAGACTGACTGTACAAACCAAGCAAAGGTGCTCAGTGCACCATGGCGGGGCCAAACACTTCAGTGCACTGTCCCACCTGCTTGGTTTTCCTCATCCCTCCCCCCCCCCCCTCCTCTTTGATTGACAGCTCAGAAGGGTGGAGATAGTTGGAAACTAGGGAGGTGTCCTGAAATGTTTGGCTGCACAAAATGCACTGAGCGCCTGTGTTTGTCATTTAAAGGGGTTGTCTGCTACTGTAACATTAATGGCCTATCCTTGGGATATTTCAGCAATACCAGATTGGTTGGAGTGTGACCAGCGGTTCCTGATGCTCCGGCTGGACCGTCATATGGGTGTACGACGTTGTATTGGATCATCATATGGTTTGTCAGTGCGGTGGGGGGTATTGCCATAGTAGGGGGTGTACTTGCTGTGTGGTGCTGGTTGCTCTGGGAGGTGTCATGTGGAAGGCCAATATGTTACTATATGTGGGGGTGACCACCATTGGATGGCTTATTATCCATTATCACCATCCTGCACAGGATGTGACTATGGGTTATATTATATGGGATGGGGGGTCTCATCTTGATGGGTAGGGTATTGTATGGGATGAAAGGGGGTGTTCACCTTGATGGGATTTGGTGGGTAGGGATAAGTTATTGGATGGAGGGGCTCATCTTGATGGCTGGGTTATGGGATGAAAGGCGGCTTATCTTGATGGGTGGAGCTGGGGTATCATATGGGATTGGGGGACTCATCTTGATTGGGGCAGGTTACTGCATGGGTTGGTGGGGGAAGGTTATTCTATGGGGGATCATCTTGATAGTAGGTTATTATGAGGGGGCTCATTTTGATGGGTGTGGGTAGGTTACTATATGAAAAGCAATGCTACAGGCAAAAAAATCAGCTCCCCACACTCTCCAGCAGGGGACGTCATGGATGAATCAAAGTCCAATGATATTAATTACTATATGGGATATGGGGGGGGGGGAGCAAGGTTACTGTATGGGATGGTGGTGGTAGGTTGTTATATGGGATATGGGGGGTCATCTTGATGGGTGGGGCAGGATTACTACATGGGGTGGGGCTCAGCTTGATGGGTAGGGTTATTGTATGGGATGGTGGCCTTATCTTGATGACTGGGGTAGGACGTAGGACATTAGATTGGGGGGGCTCAACTTGAAGGGTGGGGCTGGGGTATCATATGGCATGGACGGCTAATCTTGCTTGGTGTGAGTTATGAAATTGAATGTGGGAGGCTCATGTTGATGGTGGGTTCTTGGAATTAGGGGGTTCATTTTAATGGGTGGGGGTTTATTGTATGGGATAGGTAGGCATATTGATGGGTGTGGGTAGGTGATCTTATGCGATAGGGGGCATCCTGATGGGTAGGTTATTGGATGGGGGGGGGGCAAAATGATGGGCTATTGGATCGAGAGGGCTCATCTTGATGGGTGTGTTATTGTGTGGGATGGGTGTTTGGTGTTTCAATATAGTGTGTGGCTGGCTGCTGGGGTGGAGGGGGGAGTTCAATGATAAAGCTTATTAGGCTTCATGGTGAGTTGTCATTTGAGGTTAATGTATGTATTGGGACAGTGGTGGTCATAATGTGTGGAGAGGAGGCCATATCATATTGTGTGGGGAGGTTTTTTTTTTTTTTTTATTTTGACCAGTTTTTATTGATTTTTCTGGTAATTATTATAAAGGGGTACAGAATGAAGGAGACAACGACATTCAATATCCGGTAACTTCCCTTTCATCTTAAAAACTAAAATAGTTGGCTCTACTAATCGGTTAAATCGTAAACCCCCTTTAATTAAATGGACCATTCACTTGTTCTATCTTGGCCACACTTCTACTCCACTCCCTCTAACTTTAAACCAACTTCTCCTATAAGACTATGTGCGCACGTTGCGTATTTGCATGCAGTTACGCTGCGATCTGCACCGCAGCGTAACTGCATGCGTCCTGCGTCCCCTGCACAATCTATGAAGATTATGCAGGAGCCGTGCGCACGTGGCGTATTAGAGCGCAGCGATTCGGCTGCTGCCTGAAGCGCGCGTTCTAAGAAGTGACATGTCACTACTTTCATGCGCTCTGCCTGCAGCCCCCGCTCTGTCTATGGGAGGGGCTGCACTCAGAGCGCATGAAATTGGCTTTTTTTTTTCTCTCACTAGACTCTTTCTGCAGCGATTTGGAAGCGCACGTGTGCTGTTCATATCGCTGCAGGGACAGAACACTACGTGCGTACATAGCCTAAATGCTACCCCCCCCCCACCCTACATGCGACACGACCTGAAACCCTTTTTCATATTTTCAACCTGCCAAAGGACGCTTCAATATCTTCCTTCAGATGCCATTCAGTGGACCTGGAAATGGTCATTATTTGTGTGATTTCTTCCTTTGAACACATCTTACTTAATACATTTTCTCCATTTGTCAAAAAAGGTTTACTGTCATCCTTTCTTTGCTCCTCTACACACCGTTTTTTCCAACAATAACGATTTTTTTTTTACTTGTTTAATCATCTCCTCCTTTGAAGGTGCTTCCTTTTGTAACCATTTTTGGAGGATTACTTTTTTGCAAATCATTGCCATCTCATGGAAAAGATGGTAATTTGCCCTCCTCTTCAGTCTGTTGCAAATGGTGAAATATCCATATCCTCTCCATATTTTCCTCACCACCCCCTGTATTTGCTGCCACAACCCTAAGGCTATGTGCGTATTGCGTGCAGTTACGCTGCGATCTGCACCGCAGCGCAACTGCATGCGCCCTGCGTCCCCTGCACAATCTATGAATGTGCATGAGACGTGTGCACGTGGCGTATTAGAACTCAGCGATTCGGCTGCTGCCTGAAGCGTGCGCTCTAAGACATAACATGTCACTTCTTCCGTGCGCTTTGCATGCTGTCTATAGGGAGAGGCAGCATGCAGAGCGCACCAATTCTGCAGCCACCATGCGCTTCAGAACGGAGCTTGTGTGCGGTGCAGAGTGCGCACATAGCCTAAGACATGGGTCCCCAACTCCAGTCCTCGAGGGCCGCCAACAGTGCATGTTTTCAGGATTTCTTTAGCATTGCATGGGTGTTGGAATCGTCAACTGTGCAGGTGATTAAATTATCACCTGTGCAATACTAAGGAAATCCTGAAAACATGCACTGTTGGCGGCCCTCGAGGACTGGAGTTGGGGACCCATGGCCTTAAGATCTTCTCACACTCCCAAATTCCGTGATATAAATCTGACTTTTCTGCGTCACACTTTGGGCAGTTGATTGATTTTTCCGGACGTCTTGCATTTACAAAGTTGAAACAATAGATCGCCCTATGCACAAGTCTAAATTTGTGTGTCTCAAATTCTCATTCACCACCTTGTTTCTCATCACCATCCAACCTTTTAAGATCTTATCCTCCTCCTCCTGATCCCCCAAGTGTGGGGAGGGCTTTTATACGCGGTTGACATTTGCCATAATGCAGAAGCAGTCAGTCATACTGTGGCGGTATAATGTGGTGGGCCATTGTACTTTGCGGGGGGCGGTCTCTGTGAAAGCTTACATCTTTGTATCAAATTTTTCACGTTTGACTGGACACATGGAGCAATAGTGCACGCACAGCAGACGTAAATGTGGGGGTTCTCCTCCCCCCACCCCCTTCCATTAGAGGTATTGACAAAGTATTAAGTAAAACTGTTTATCATTAGATTTTTTGAATAAGAAGTTCCACAATTGGATGTTATATGACATGTTTTTGGGCTGAGATACATGTGCTATATACTGTGTAATGGCTGTGTCTGACCATACAGGACATGGTCTGATCATACATCTCCTGGGCTGATAAGGACACAGACTATACAGACATTACAGCTGGGGTCACAGCTGATACTTTTTGAAAGTTTTTTTTTTAATTTTTTTTTTTTATTTTCCTAAGCAGGCAGCATCACAGCTCAGGTTTCTCAGTGTAGAGATGTAAGGATACAGCTTTGATGTCTTGGTCTAACCTCCTGCAGGATTAAGAATTGCTGGGAAATTGGAGCAGAGATGCCTTGCACCTCTCAGGTAAGGCTCCTGTGGAGGGAGGGGTAGAGCAGCTGAGTAGCTGTGTCACATTACAAACCCTTCGGTCGCCAATGCTGCTTCCCTCTGAGCATGGTCGCCAATGCTGCTTCTTCCCTCTGAGCATGGTCGCCAATGCTGCTTCTTCCCTCTGAGCATGGTCGCCAATGCTGCTTCTTCCCTCTGAGCATGGTCGCCAATGCTGCTTCTTCCCTCTGAGCATGGTCGCCAATGCTGCTTCTTCCCTCTGAGCATGGTCGCCGCCGCTGCTTCTTCCCTCTGAGCATGGTCGCCGCCGCTGCTTCTTCCCTCTGAGCATGGTCGCCGCCGCTGCTTCTTCCCTCTGAGCATGGTCGCCGCCGCTGCTTCTTCCCTCTGAGCATGGTCGCCGCCGCTGCTTCTTCCCTCTGAGCATGGTCGCCGCCGCTGCTTCTTCCCTCTGAGCATGGTCGCCGCCGCTGCTTCTTCCCTCTGAGCATGGTCGCCGCCGCTGCTTCTTCCCTCTGAGCATGGTCGCCGCCGCTGCTTCTTCCCTCTGAGCATGGTCGCCGCTGCTGTACTGCCCCTCCCCCACAATGCCTGTCTGTCTGTTCCAGCATCTTGTAATCCCTCTGCAGTCTGAGCAGAGCCGGGTGTCACTACCTCACACAGGAGGAGCGTGTTGCGCTCTCACTGCTGAGCGATTTGCATGGTGCCTTTTGTGTAACAGACATAAGTGTGACTCTTCTCCAGACAGGATGTGTGGGGGAGGGGCAGTGCAGCAGAGCTGACGGTGCTATGTGTGGAGGAGAGCTGATGGAGGGTTTTGTAATGTGACACAGCTAAACTCAGCTGTGCTGCCTTTTCCTCCACAGGGACCTTTATCTTAAGGGTGGGAGGCATCTGTGCGCTAATCTCCCAGCACTCCCTAATTCAGCAGGAGGTTAGACCAGGAGATCATAGTATCGTTACATCTCACACTAAATAAACCCAAGCTATGGTGGAGGAGATTTCTTCTTTTGAATGCTGCTGTCTGCTTATGAATATGCAACTCCTACAGGGATAATTAGTACACACCCCAAGTGAAAATGACAAAAACAGCAAAATTTTGGTTGAGACTGCTGACCTATCCTTGGGATAGGTCATGAATATCTGATCGATGCTACACCTGGCACCCCGGTTGATCAACTCTTCTTGGCGTCAGCTGGAACTGTTGTTACGGGGTTGTACAGTCATGGCCAAAAGTTTTGAGAATGCTACAAATATTAATTTTTACAAAGTCTACTGCTTCAGTTTTCTAATGGCAATTTGCATATACTCCAGAATGTCATAAAGAGTGATCAGCTTAACAGCAATTACTTGCAAAGTCAATATTGGCTAAGAAAATGAATGTCAACCCCCAAAACACATTTCAACAGCATTGCATTCCTGCCTTAAAAAGAACAGCTAACATTGTTTTAGTGATTGTTCCATTAACACAGGTGTGGGTGTTGATGAGGACAGGGCTGGCGATCAGTCAGTCATGATTACGTAAGAATGACACCACTGGACACTTTAAAAGGAGGCTGGTGCTTGGTATCATTGTTTCTCTTCAGTTAACCATGGTTATCTCTAAAGAAACACGTGCAGCCATCATTGCTCTGCACAAAAATGGCCTAACAGGGAAGAGCTACAAAGATTGCACCTCAGTCAACAATCTATCGCAGTCATGGCGAACCTTTTACAGGCAGAGTGCCCAAACTGTAGCCCTAAACCCAATTTTTTTCCGAAGTGCCAACCAATCCTATTATGTAAATTGATTTTAATCTTACCTTTGCAGTCTTCTCTTCTCTCCAGCAGGGGGAATCACGCTCATGCCTGCTTACCACACATTGAAGCTGAGCCCCTGCCCTTTCCAGACACAGCAGTTGGATTGATCTTTCTGGAAAAAAATTGCAGCATATTAGACAGAGATTTTAGCCTGGAATGCAATCAGATTTCACCCTGTAATCCACATCTACATTTCAAAGTCTGAACATCTTGAAATCCCATAAAGACGTACGAGTGGCTCCCCTCCCCTTTCATTGTGTAGTTCTGTCCCCCTTCCTCGGCCACTTCCTGGTAAACATGTCCCCCATCCTGATATAGATTTCCTACATTCTGGTATATTTGTCCCCATCATAGCCCCATCCTGGTAAATGTCACCCATTCTTGCATGTTCCCCCATGCTGGTAAATGTACCCCATCCTGACATATTGCCCATCCTTGTAAATGTTCCCCCATCCCGGCATGTACCCCATTCCTGGTAAATGTTCCCAATCCTGGTAAATGTACCCTATCCTGGCATGCATGTTTTCCTCCATCCTGGCATGCATGTTCCCCCCCCCCCCCCCATCCTGGCAGCATGATGGAGCATCTTGCCATAAAGCAAAGGTGATCACTAAATGGCTCATGGAACAAACCATAGAGATTTTGGATCCATGGCCTGGAAACCCCCCAGATCTTAATCCCATTGAGAACTTGTGGGCAATCATCAAGAGACGGGTGGACAAACAAAAACCAACAAATTCTGGCAAAATGCAAGAATGGACAGCTATCAGTCAGGATTTGCTCCAGAGGTTGATTGAGAGCATGCCCGGGAGAATTGCAGAGGTCCTGAAAAAGAAGGGTCAACACTGCAAATATTCACTTGCTGCATTAACTCATTCTAACTGTCAATAGAACCTTCTGGTCTCATAATATGATTGCAATTATATTTCTGTATGTGATGTAAACATCAGACAAACACCATTAACAACCAGAGGGCAACAGATCATGTGAAAATAGAATTTTGGTGTCATTCTCAAAACCTTTGGCCATGACTGTACAGCTCAGTCAATTGTATAGTGGATTAGTACTGCATATCTATATGAATAGGGATTGCATGTGCTGTACCCGGCCACTATACAGCGCTGCACTGCTCTGTCAATTGTACCTGAGCAATTCTGGCTGAGAATAGCTGTATTGTGGGGGGGCCAGGTTTAGCACCCCCCAAGATCAGACATTGGTGACAGTGTTTATGATAAGTCATTAGTGTTAAAGGTTGTCAGACTTTAAAAGTCGTTCATATCATTTTCACTTGTGGTGTGTACAAATAATCATTGTGGGAGTTGCCTATTCATAATCAGGCCGCAATGTTCAAAGAGTAGCACTCCTCTACCATAGCCATAGCTTGGGTTTATCGGTACGTGGAGATGTAAGGATACAGCTCTGATATCCTGGTCTAACCTCCTGCATGAGTCTGTGTAGAGGGAGGGTAGCGGAGTTTAGCTGTGACAGAACGTTCTATCAGCTCTTCTTCTCTCATGGCACGGTCAGCTCTGCTGTACTGCCTCTCCCCCACATTGCCTGTCTGTGAAAGAGTCACTTGTATGTTTGTACTTGTAATCTGCAATGAGCATATAAAGCTCCTCCTGTGTGAGGTCTGCTCTGACTGCAGAGGGGTTACAAGATGCTGTGATCAGACATGAGTGGCCCATCTCCAGACTGGCAGTGTAGGGGATGGGCAGTACAGCAGAGCTGACCGTGCTAGGAAGGGAGAGCTGATCCAAGGGTTTGCAATGTGACTCTACTACACACAGCTGTGCTGCCCCTACCTCTCATTGCGGACTTGGGCAGAATTTTTTAAGCTGGCGACCAGAGCTGTTTAGATCTCACACGCAACGACAAACCTAAGCTATGGTGGGGCATGTTAGTGTTGCTGCCTGTTTATGACTAGGCAAATTCTACAGGCAGAACATGTCCCATAGTAAGCGGTGCAGCAACACTATAAGGAAAGAACATACCCCCATTATTGCCTAAAAGAACTCTATCAAGCACAGGCGCTCGTGCAGAATGGCGGGGCTAATCATTTAACTACACCTTCCCAACTGCTCATTTTCATCAATCTCTTCCCTTCTGTGGCTGAAGCCAGAGCTGTCAATCAAAGAGGGGAGGGTGGAGATAAGAGAGAAAACAAGCAGGTGGGAAGGTGCACTTAATTGGCCGTGCCATGTTCCACCAAGCACCTTGGTCTGTGCTGACAGGTCCTTTACATTTCTCAGTGTGAGATGTGGGGAAACTGCTCTGATCTCTCGGTCTCGCCTCCTATAGGTTTATGAAGTGCTGAGAAATTGGAGCAGAGATGTCTGGTGCCTCTCTGTTGTGTGATTGATGGAAGGGTACAGCTCTGATCTCCTGCATGCATTGCTCCTCCACCAGTACCGACCTGAGGCAGCAGCTGAGTTTAGCTGTGTCACATTACAACCCCTTCAGTCAGCGCTCCTCTTGCCTGTACAGAGATGGGTCACACTTGTGTCTTTGTACTCCCAGCATCTTGTAAATCCTCTGCAGTCAGAGCAGAGCCGGGTGTCCTTACACCTCACACAGGAGGAGCGGGTTGTGCTCACTGCTGAGCCATTACATGTAGTCTTGAGCACAATATACAAGTGCGATTATTTATTCCACCCCCCCCCCCCTCCAGACAAGCAGTGTGGGGGAGGGGCAGTACAGCAGAGCTGACCGTGCTGAGAGGGGATCTGATAGAAGGGTTTGTAATCTGACATGGCTAAGCTCAGCTGTGCTGCCTCTCATCCCTCCCATAGGGACTTTCTTGCCTAAAAGGTGTGAATAATTTGCTCTAATCTTTTAGCAGGAGGTGGGATCAGAGTAGGTGTATACATAAAGGGGTGGTCTGAAAGCTGAAGAAACTTCTATCTAAATCTTTATTAATGACCATAATGTAAACTAATGTCTAATATGGCTGCTTTAAAACTGTCATCTCCTTCCCCAAGTACACAAACTGCTGTTTGTTTTGTTTTTGTTTTTTCCTCCCTACTTCTTGTCTGATGCTTTGTTTGAGAATCCTAGTGCATGCTGGGATACTCGTATGAAGCGTCAACAGGGAGCAGAGACCGTCCTTCCCTGAAATGAAGCATCATCAGTGTTGCTTGTTCCTGAGCCTTGTGCAATGTACACAATGACAGTGCCCTCTGTCAGATCAATAGAGCAGATAGCTGTGCATAGTGCCAAAGGATCCAACAACTTTCGGAGACCAATTGACTTCACATGTGGGGGCGGCGCTGGTCTCTGTCAGGGATTCAGGCAATGTGATCTGAGGTGACAGAGTGCGCTGTCATTGTGCACAACACTCAATGACCAGAGCAGCCCCCTGAAACCATAAACACTGATGATGGTTTGTTTCAGAGGCTGCTGCAGTGACTGACTGCAATCTCTGCCCCCTGATGTCATTGTGTTTGAGAATCCTAGAGCATGCTGGGATACTCCAACAAAGCATCATCAGATGAATGAAATAGCAGTTTGTGTAGTTGGGGCACAATAGGGAATTTTTACTGCTGGTATATTATAAATTAGTTTGTTACAGCAATAAATAGGGATTTTGATGGAAATGTCCTTAGCTTAGGGACCACCCCATTAAAGCTCACTCACTTAAAAACCTACGCTTATGGTGGACACGTGTTCTCTGAATGTAGCTGCCTGCTGTCGAGGTGGAGGGACGTGTATGCTGCCAGCGTCTTTTTGATTGATTATTGTAGCTGCTTAAGGTATCAGTGGTCTTATTTTATCAATTCCTTGAACCTAATGTTTAAAGCAACAGTATAGCGATTTACATGGTTAAAAATGCTGTTCAAGCACGGCCGGTGTTAAATGCACAAGATATTGGTTTTTGCATTGCTTTACCAATTTGATATTAACAGGCTGGCATTTACTGGCCTTTATATTTATACGTATAGGTTCGCTTTCCATTGAAGACCGGTCATTTTTGCGAAATATATTTAATATTTGTTTGCAACAAAGAATATCGTTTTTGATGTGACATTGTTCATTCATCAAGGACATAACTTGGCTCTGCAGAGATTAAATCAGATACATGTAGAAAGAGAAATGGTCATGGAGACTGTTGATGTGGAATCACTTTATACGTCCATTAGACACAGCGATGGCCTCACAGCCGTTGCTTGGTATCTACATAATAGCAACTTGGATGAATCTTTGATCAAACTGCTTCTGGTTAGAGTACATCCTCACCCACGTTGTTGTTGTTGTTGTTGTTGTTGTTGTTGTTGTTGTTGTGTTTTTTTTTTTTTTTTTGTTTGATGGGAGCGTCTACCTTCAGCAGCAAGGGACTGCTATGGGGGCGTCTTGCGCCCCCTCTTACGCAAATTTTATTTTTAGGCTACTGGGGGCATATGATCTTCCAAAGTGAGCCAACATCATTGTGAGGTAAATCCGGAGATATGACGATAAATCATGATATTCAAGTATGTCAGGAAGCCCTCTCCTGGTGTCACCCCCCCTTTCCTTCACACAACTGGTTTAGCAACAAATCCCATGGCCATGTCCTGTGATATGGAAATTAGGTGGCTTAGGGACAATGGACACAGGATGACTCCCTGCCGTGACCCTGTAGTGGGGGCTGCTAGCTAGTTAGCAAGGCTATGGAAATAGCCAGACAGAACGACTCCAGTAAAAAATGGTTCATATCTCGCAAGCCATATTTCCGATAAATATGGCAACCATAAAAATGGTGTCTCCGCATGTGGACGATGCCGGCACCCCCTTTTTATGGGAGCAGGACATTGGGAAATGCCCCAGGCGTGATATCAGCCAATGGGGAACTGGCAGACAGGTCATGAGTCCCCTCGTTCTGTAGCTAAATTCATAACTGTCACAATGAGAGCATTGGCGTCCGCCTACGACGCTCCCAGGCCAAGTTATGGCCATATTCCATGTTGTGGATTTTGTCCATAACTCCAGCCAGGGGTGGAGCAGTGCTCCCTGTGAGGTCACTAAGGTAGGAGGGGACCTGGATTGCCCAGGTTGATAACCCTACTTCGGCCATTTTCCAGTGTTCTTCTGCTCGGGGGCCTGGTTGGGAAAGACCTGTGAGGGAGTTCCTGGAAACCTGGTCTACAGCGCCCCCCTGTGGCCAGACGCAACAAGGTAACTGCTGGAACTGTGTATGCCTGTTTGTAACCCATGCTTTGATTGTAACTGTACTCTGACATAACTGTATATTCTGTAGATTCCCTATTGTATATATTGTAGTTCTAGTGTGCTTTAGGCTGATTAAATTATATAATTAATCTTGGGCTGTTCTGTTATCTCGATCTTGAATCCCACGTCTGTGTGTTCGGCTAATAGTTACCGTAAATCGGTTGGTGGCAGCGAATTGTGCCAAGGATTAGTGTGGGGAGGCCAGTGAGATTCGGGGAGATTTTATATATTCCGCCCGCGGAGGTCGGGGGAATATATACCTTACTCTCACCGGGGACCCTTCAATAATCGGCATAAGTAGTATAGCGGCCTCCTTGCTTATTGTCGGGCAATTCCATAATTGGCCTGACTATAAGAGGGGCGCTAGAGAGCGCGTCACGTGCTCTGTCTGTCGGTCGGGAGGTATAAAGGAGGGGTGACCCCCACTTGTTACCCCCCGATTGTGACGTACTGGTAGCCAGCGCGGGGGATTTCTGAGTGACCCCCCGGTGGTTTGTGACAATCATCTATTAACCGTGTCCAAGAATGGATGAGGTATATCGACGATGTGTGGTTCATTTGGGAGGGGACCGAGGCACAGTTGGAGTTATTCATGCTTGATTTGAATACGAATGATTTAATCATCAGGTTGACATATACTTCAGGCAAGAGTGTTGAATTTTTGGACATGCATATCGATCTCTTACCCACGGGAGATATAGCTACCGACATGTTTCGAAAGCCAACGTCAACTGATTCCCTTTTGCATGCAACCTTCCACCACCCTGATTCAACAAAACGTGGCATCCCTATTGGCCAATTCCTTAGAGCAAAGCGTATCTGCTCTCAGGAAGATAAGTTCCTTGTACAAGCTAGGGATATGGCTAGATGCTTTGAGGAACGCGGATATAGTAGGAGATATATTAGGCAAGGCTTTTATAGGGCCTCCCACAGTAAACTTGATCAATTGTTATTTGGTTCCAAAAAAATCAAGGAAACAAATCCAATGACCGGTATAATTACCACATATAACTCGCAATGGGGCCAATTTAGGTCTTTGATTGAAAAACATTGGGGTATTTTACTGTCTGACCCTATTTTGAGGAAATTTTTACCTAACAGACCATCTATTGTAGCCAAACGTGCCCGAAAACCTAGGCGGCATACTAGTCCATAGCCATTTTCAAGTTAAACCTGCAGTTACGAATTCCCAAAAAAATCCCAATGGCTTTTTTTTTTTTTTCATGCGGCTTTTGTAAAGCCTGCAAAAATCTAGTGAAAACTAAGACCTTTGAGAATCTTGATGGGACCAGGACATTCAAGATTCTTAAACATCTCAACTGTACCTCCAAGGAAGTAATTGATCAGGCTATATGCCCTTGCAAAAAAAAATGTGTGTGTGTGTGTGTATATATATATATATATATATATATATATATATATATATATATATATATATATATATATATATATATATATATATATATATATATATATATTTTATTATAATATAGGCCTGACCACTAGAGAATTTAAAGTCCGAGTCCGTGAGCACATTCGTGACATCGAAAATGCTAAAACGGCCATTGCTGTTTCCAGCCTAAAAACTATACCTAGGCATTTTTTTCGATTTCACAAATGTGACCCTAGGGGACTGAAATTTTGTGCCATAGACCAGGTCCATATGGGCGAACGAGAGGGGGACCTTGGCAAGAAACTGGCCCAAATAGAAAGTAAGTGGATTTATGTATAATCTTTCTTTATTGAATAGAAGAGAAAAATAAAGCATAGAAAATACATACTAACAACCAAGATTATAGAAAGAACATTGCATATGATACCACATTTTGAATAACATTTCTATAGTATATTTCCACTTATGACTTAGAATCATTCCAACACTGTTTCAGGTCTTACGTTCCTCCCTTTCTGTCTCTCGACTGCTGTCTGCTTATTTAATGAGTAAAAAAAAAAAAGACCTATCGTGCCTTACATATTTTATAATCCATTCCTCCTATCCAACTGTTCCTTTATTCATTGGTGAGAGTTTGTTAACTAAACTTCCCGTAGAACCTTGAACCGTGGCCTAGCTCTACTTGTTATATTTTTATTAGTGAGTTTTAAGAGAAATAATAAAAAACCTTAAGAAATGAGCAAAGAGAAATAAATAGACATGCATGAAATAGAAAATAAAGCTGAAGAAACAAGGAGGGATAAGGAGGGGACCTTTTTAAGGGTTGGGAGGGCGGGGGGGGGGGAACCACAAACGAGTCCTGTTGTAGCCCTTCTACTGTCTCTGATCGTACTGCACCTACTGAGCCTTCAAAATAACGTATGGTACTCGTCTGAACTTTTAAATATTATCCATGGCGTCCAAATTCTCAGGTATCTTTCAGTGTGTCCCTCTGCCTCTGCCACTAATTCCTCCATATGATGAATGTGTTCAAATTCCTGTGTCCATTCCCTTTAAGGACGGGGCCTCCTGTGTTCTCCAATGTCTTGGAATCACTGCTCTTGCTGCCGCCAGACAAAACCGCAATATATCCCCGTTTTGGGCTTTAATTGAGCCAGGAAGCATTGACGACAAGGCTATTTGTGGGGTCTGAGGTGTTCCCTTTCCTGTTATTTTTGTATATGTTTGGAAAATTGCCTCCCAAAAAGGCTTTAATTTATCACAGTCCCACCATATATGTATCATTGTACCCTTTAGTGTTCCACATCTCGGAAACAGAAGGAAAGATTCTGTGTAGCCTCACCGGGTACTGATACCATCTTGTTAGGATCTTATAATTTTTCTCCTTGGTGTATCCTGCAATCGACATTTTATGTGTAAATATGTAAGCTTTGTTTTTCTGCATCTGTGAATGTCGTTTCCATTTCTTCCTCCCACTTGGTCATGTATGAGGGATCCGAGCTCGCAGAGGGGTCTGCCTGTCCAATCATCTTATATATAAGTGACATCAGATGAGTGGGTATAGTGTCCTGCATAAATAATTTTTCAAAGGGTAGGGCCAAGCCCTCTGATATTAAATCCATTCCTTGTGTCTTAGAGTTAACGAATGAATAGAGTTGTCTATATTCTATCCAGGATAATATCTGGGGAGGTTCCATATTTTGCATATCCTCAAAGGATCTTAATTTAGACCCCCTAAGGGTATGATATATCCTACCATCCTGTTGTGCTCTCCATCTTAGAAATTTATTCCGACCAACTCCCGGAGGGAATTCTGGATTGGATATAATAGGAACAAGGAGCAAAGGGCAGCCCACCAATCCGCCATTCTGTTTAACCTGATCCCATGTCCTCAGTGTAGCCTTAATAAAAAGACTCGCCGTATCCGATCTCACCCCCTCCCTGGACCCAACCCATGGTAGATACTTTAGTGGAATTGATGAGCTTTCCTGTTCAAGTTTGACCCATTTCTTATTCTGGTCGTTGAAATGCCAGTCAAACATTCGGACCATCAGTGCTGCCCGATGATATCTGGGAGTCCTGCGCCCCCTACAGTGATATGTCTAGTGAGTGTGGGGTATTTTATTCTAGCCCTAGAGTGGCCCCATACAAATTGAGATAGAGCAGACCTAAGTGTCCGAAAAAACCCGGTAGGGGGAAGAAGCGGAACTGCCTGAAATATATCTAAAAACCGTGGGAGGATATCCATTTTAAATGTGTTTATACGGCCAAACCAGGACAAGGGTTTTTTATGATATGACCTAAGCTCTTTAATTGTTCGTGTCAATAGCGGTAAATAGTTCTTGGAATACAATAATTCCAAATCTGCCGGGACATTGATGCCTAGATATTTCAGAGTCTGGGGTTGCCATTTAAATGGGAAGTTACTTTGGGCTAGTGATACCTCTTGGGACTGCAGTGTGACATTTAAAGCTTCTGTTTTTGAACCGTTAACTTTGAAATTACTTAAATCCCCAAATCTCTCGAACTCCGCTATCAAAGAGGGGAAATATATGTGTGGCTGAGACACGTATATCAACAAGTCATCCGCATATAATGCCGTCTTGTATGTTTTCCCCCCTACATCTATACCGTGCACATTGGGATTTCTCCTAATTGCGTTGGCAAGATGTTCCATTGTAATTACATATAATAGCGGAGAAAGAGGGCACCCCTGCCTTGTTCCATTTCTGATTTGTATAGGCTGTGATAAGGAGCCATTTGCCTTTATCCTTGCCGATGGACAAGTATAAAGTGCCAATACTTTATTCAAAAAGCCAGGACCTATCCCTATTTGTTTTAAAGCCGCCCTCAGGAAATCCCACTGTACTCGATGAAACGCTTTTTCTGCGTCTACTGATAGTATTCCCAGGGGTTGATTCGTGCTTTTGGCGTGCGCTATAAGCAGCAAAGTTTTGTTGACATTATCTCACGCCTCCCTACCCTGTATGAATACTACTTGGTCTGTATCTATGATGGCGGGGAGAAGAGGAGCCAGCCTGTTAGCTAGGATCTTGGAGAATAACTTTATATCTACATTGAGTAAAGATATTGGTCTGTAATTAGACACTATCATGGGGTCTTTGCCAGGTTTCTGAAGGACCGTGACATGTGCCTCCAGTGACTGAGCCGCAAAGGGAGTCTCTTCTGAGATTGCATTGACGACCTTAGTCAGAAATGGGGTAAGCAACTCCCCAAATGTTTTATAAAATGTAGGAGAAAATCCGTCCGGCCCCAGACTCTTCCCCTTTGGAGTATTCCTAATTGCCTCTCCCACTTCCTCCTCTGAGAACCGGTTTTCCAGTTGTTGCACTTATTTTTCAGAGTTGGCAAAGCCGTGTCCATCATGTACCCCTTAATGCGCTCACTCAATGCTTGTGACGACATGCCAGAGAACCTCCCTTGAATGTTATACAATTCCGAATAGAAGCCCCTCAATTCTTCCAAGACCTCCGCCGGATTGCTTACTTCCCCTCCTCCCCCTCTCCGCAGGCTAGGTATCAATGTGGTGAGATTACGGGGGTGTAAAAGGTTGGACAAGGATCTACCGCATTTAGTAGAATGCTGATAGAGGAAGCGTTTATAATGGTTCCGGTATCTGAGAAACCTTTCATTTAGCACTGTCCTAAGTTCCTCTCTGCATTTTGTGAGTTCTGCTAGTGTTCCCCTCAACTGTTTTATTTTTGCGTGCTGTTTCCAACTTATGAATCCTATCTAACAATTCTTTTATGCGGATATTCCTTATTTTTTTGGTACGCGCCCCATGCTTTATCAGCACCCCTCTTATGACACACTTGAACGCCTCCCACTGCAGAGGCATCGAAGTGGGGTCCATTTCGTGAGAGGACATGAAGACCCCCCCAACTGTCTCCCTGATGTCAGTCATACAGATTACATCTTTGAGCAAGTTATCGTTGAGTCTCCATGTCCACTCCCGTTTCCTTCCATCCGGGGGAGCAAAGGCCAAAAAGACAGGGGCGTGATCGGACCAAACTATACTACCAATCGTGGGATTCGGTCTCCAAGCCAAAACACATTGACTCACTAAGAACATATCTATGCGGCTATACGAATCATGAGGGGTGGAATAAAAGGTATAATCCCTACCCGTAGGATGCATGCTGCGCCACACGTCATTAAGGTGCATCTGATGTATGTCTCGCTTCAAAGAGGTCAATCTTTTTGTGGAAATGTTGCTCCTTCCAGCCGAGGTATCTACTAAGGGATTCAAAGACAGATTAAAATCTCCCCCCAGAATCATTATTCCCTCTGCGAACTCGGATAGAACTTTTAGGAAGGCCCTGCATGTCTGTGTCTGTCCCGTATTAGGGGCATACCATCCCGCCACCGTATACACTGTATCATATATCCGTAGTTTAACTATAATGTATCTGCCTTCTGCGTCCTGTTTCGTGTCCAGAATAGAATGAGGCAGGTTTCTGTGTATGGCCAGCGATACCCCCTTTGACCGGGATTCAGTATTGGCGCTGTGGAACCATGTTACATAGTTGCGATCTCTCAAGTTTGGGACATGGCCCACTTTAAAATGTGTTTCTTGAAGGAGCAATATATGGACTTTCTGTTTGTGCATTTCAGCTAGTATTTGAGTCCCTTTTTTGTGGCGTATTAAATCCCTTTGTGTTAAAAGATCCAAATTTTAGTTCCGCCATATCTATTTTAGCTATGCAACAAACCAGGGCAGGATGCGAGTGGATGGGAAAAACTATCAGAGAAGGGTTAGATCAAGTGTGATTCTTAAAAGATTTATAGCAAAAGATATAGGAAAGCCCAGAAATAAAGGAAGGAAAAGTAAATGGATATAGAAGTAAAAAAGAGTAATAGAAAAAACAAGAAAGAGAACAAAAAAGAAAAAAAATGTGTTCTCAAGTATAGGAAGGTGGTGATGGACTAAGGCACCAGCAACTGTCCTGATGTCCCAACCCACCTACTTTGTTGGGGGAGGCTGTATCTAACTATACCTTGTCCAGCACGGTATAGCACCCCCTCAAGTGCAGTAGACTTTCCAGCAGGGCTGTGGAGTCGGTAAGCCAAACCTTCGACTCCGACTCCGACTCCTCAAATTCTCTTGCTCCGACTCTGACTCCGGCTCCGGCTCCGACTCCTACATATATTGCTTATAGTTAGGTGAAAAATTTATTGTAGTACATGAATATGTGTATGTGAACATTAGACATTTAATAATTTTTATGATACAATAATCAAGATATTTGGATAGAACATAAAATATATTTATTGGATACAACTTTAGAACACAAAAAACTGTAATAAATTGTAAATATGTAATACACTATGTAATATACAGTAGATTACATATATATCTTGTGTGTGTATATACACTGTGTGTATATATATATATATATATAATATTACATATTTACAATTTATTAGTTTTTTTGTGTTCTAAAGTTGTATCCAATAAATATTTTATGTTCTATCCAAATATCTTGATTATTGTATCATAAAAACAATTAAATGTCTGATGTTCACATTGTACTACAATAAATTTTTCACTTAAATATAAGCATTATACTAAATGTTATTATTTAGTAAAATATTCAGCACATTCTGCATTGCACTCCTGTCCCCAATTTATTATATATTTTAGGAGTCGGAGTCGGTGCATTTTATACCGACTCCAACTCCGACTCCGACTCCACCAAAATGAGCTCCGACTCCGACTCCGACTCCACGACTCCGACTCCACAGCCCTGCTTTCCAGGGAGAGTTGCTCCCCGCCGGCGCAGGTCTGCATCCTCTATCCATACATAAATTTCCCAACTATATTAACTGTTAGTCCATAAACGATTTGGGACTTGGTCTTACATGTATTACGATGTCTCTACTCCATAAACCTCTCTGTCTTCCCCATACTATATCATAAACAATATCTTTTATTATTCCCTTTTCATATCAGAACCCCTATTTTCAGTTTGACTATAACTATAACAATGAGTCATCTTCCAAACTTCAACGAAAATGTCCTGTTCCTGTGTTGTCTTTAGGAAAACGCAAAGTTCTCTTTTTCCACTTAGTGAGACTCCATATTCAGCCGAGATCCATAGGTGCCTCTCTCCGCCTTCTCTGGGGGGCTTCTCTAGGTGGATCCACTCCAGGGGCCCCCGGAGGTAGGAATGGCCAGTCCCGAATCGTCACTGATGGAATTTGGAGGGCTGCGGTGAACGCAGGTATGCCCCCAGGGTGACTGAGGACGTGCATCCTTCCTGCCCTCCGGACTCTCAGGCGGAATGGGAAGCCCCAAGTGTACTGAATGTTCCGTTGGCGTAATATGTCCAATAAGGGTCTCAAGGCCTTTCTCTTCTGTAGTGTCCACTTGGACAGGTCAGGCAGGATTAGAATCTTTTGCCCTTTTTTAAAGGAGATATTGTCAAGTTTCCGTGCTTGGGCCATAATATTATCTTTCAACTTATACTTGTGTACTTTGCATATGACGTCTCTGGGGAACTCTGGATCCATTGCTTTAGGGCCCAGAGCTCTATGAGCCCTGTCCAGCTCCAGAGGAGAGTCTATGGGTACTTGCAGTATGTCATTGAAAATGTGGCATAAAGTCCCTTCCAAGGCTGTGTGCTCAACCGTCTTAGGAATGCCGTGTACTCTAATATTATTACGCCGGTTTCTGTTTTCAGCATCATCTAGCATTTCTGCCAAATACTGAATTTGTATATTATGAGATGCATATCCGGCCTCCTGTTCTGTTGCCTTTACTGTCAGAGCCTGTACTGTGGATTCTGCTGTTGTGACCCTTTCTCCCAACTGTTGTACTTCATCTTTGAGTCCAGATAGTTCAGCCTTATATGAATTCTCTAATCTGGATATATACTCCTCCATATCCTTTTTTGTGGGGATGTTTTTAATATGTGAACTCGGCTCCCCTATGGTCCGCCATAGCTGGCTAATATCGTGGCCCACCTGCACCCCTTCCTGACTAGTGGTTTGTGGCATGTCAGTGTTTGGGGATTTACCAGGGGCTGGGAAGGTAACTGTTGTTGTATTTGGTTGCAGCATAATGTGTCTGAGCTTGGGTGCCTGCTGCATAGTCCGTTCTGCTCCTTGCTTTAGCCCCCTCCTCTCCTGTGCTCTCAGACCGCTTCTCCTCGGGCATTGAACGGTACCCTCCCACACTGCCTGTCTGCCCTCTTGGCTCCGGCGTCTCGGCGCCATTTTGCTCTTCCAGCACGGCCGCCCCACTTGCTCTATCATCCTTGGGCTGGCCTGCACTCACCGCTCCCCGAGCTGCCTCCACCTTCTCCGCTGCCTCCGCCGCCCGCTCAGCTTCCTCAATCTCTGCAGTTGCCGCCATCTCTCTGCAGGACGCGCGGCTGCTTCTTGTGGTTATTGCAGCGTCGGCCATATTGGGATCGGGCCCTGCTGGCGCTGTCCGCACCATATACCGGCGAATGCTCTGACCTGGGGTGCTTGCACGGGATGAGGTGAGCGGGGGTCTTCCTTCTTCCTTCTGTTGCCCATTCGTTGCTTTAGGGATCCTGAATTGTTGCTCTGACTTGATGAATCCCCGCGCCGGCTGAGGAGCTGAGGTATCACACGTCTTTATCCCTCCATGGCCAGGCCACGCCCCCGAAAGTAAGTGGATTTATAAGTTGCGGTCCCTAACCCCTCTCGAATGAAATGAAAATTTGGGCTTTGGTGGTTTCCTGTAGTTTTCTATGGCCTCATGTGATGTACCCATTTTTAGAAGTTGTTTTTGGGGGTACTTTGTTTCCAAATTTCTATGATTTTAATAATGTTTTACTTTCCAGCCTTCATAGTGTGCCTTGCATTTTTGGGAGATTTGGCGATTTACATGATTAAACATCTGATGACTTGCCTGCTGTATACTTGACATCGTTGAAGAATTTACTGAAAACACAAAATAATCTTTATATATATATATATACATTGTTATTTATTAGAAAGTTTCAGATCAGTATTTTTATTCATAAAACGATATATTGAGGTATAGGAGCATTGATGAATAAGTTACCTGTAGTATATATTCAATGGGTGTGCGCTTGTATTCATGCACCGATCACAGTGGTCTTCAATGTGCACTGACTGTGCGCTTTTGTTTGACCACAATCCGGTTCGGTGTCAATGCCTACAAGCGCCATTTAGTAAACCCATCTCCCTAATGTAGTAATTTGTGGGTGTGCGCATGCATGAGCCAGTCGCGCCTCGGGTCTCACCGGCGATGCGCTTATGTGCACCGCCGCTGGGTCCTGGGTGGGTGCGGCCTGGGTCACTCATGCGCCGTAATCCCACCCTTGATTCACAAATCTCCTTCCACGTGAAAGCGTATAACATTGTTTGCAGCATTGCCTAGCAACAGTGTGCACCAGTGATCTGATATACACACGCCCGCTAGAGCTTTTTCACCGCCGATATTTGAAGTATGTGGTTTCTCACAGCTGCACAGCTTTTGACTCTAACGTGTTTGGGATTAAGCACACTATATAAGGCTGGTATTTCCCCACGATGGCACGCCTCCTGGAAGAAGCCCAGTGGCGAAACGGCTGTCGAGGTGGAGGGACGTGTATGCTGCCAGCGTCTTTTTGATTGATTATTGTAGCTGCTTAATCAGTGGTCTTATTTTATCAATTCCTTGAACCTAATGTTTAAAGCAACAGTATAGTGATTTTAAATAGTTAAAAATGCTGTTCAAGCACGGCCGGTGTTAAACGCCCAGGATATTGGTTTTTGCATTGCTTTACCAATTTGATATTAACAGGCTGGCATTTACTGGCCTTTATATTTATACGTATATGTGCGCTTTCTATTGAAGACCGGTCATTTTTGAAAAATATGATATTTAATATTTGCAACAAAAAAAATATTTTTGATGTGACCTTTGTTCACATCAAGTGTGTGTGTATATATATATATATATATATATATATATATATATATATATATATATAAAAAAAAACTCCTTTATCAGGTTGCAGGTAAATAATAATTTTTTGAATAAATTGCGATTTCATTCTCAATATTTATTAATATTAATGTTCGCTTAGTTAATATTATTCAATATCATACAGATCCCCTGATGTGTTTGAGGAATTTCTTCCACTGTATGGGGCATACAATTAAATACATATCGGTGGTTCTCCATGATTATATGATACCAATCGATATCTTACAGCTGTATAAAAATACTGTCTGGCATGCATTCCAGTCCCTCTAGGAAGTGTTCTTGTTTGTGTTTTTATTCTGTATAATTAAAATCTTATTAAATTTTTTTTATTCGCATGAATCTCTTGTTCCCATTGTCTGATTTTAATAATGGTTTGTTGAGAAAAAATTCTATGATGAAGTATCATGCATGTAAGCTGTTTTGGACTTATGTAATACAAACTGCTGTTTGTTTGTTTGTTTTTTTTTCCTCCCTACTTCCTGTCTGATGCTTTGTTTGAGAATCCTAGTGCATGCTGGGATACTCATATGAAGCGTCAACAGGGAGCAGAGACCATCCTTCCCTGAAATGAAGCATCATCAGTGTTGCTTGTTTCAGGGGCTGGGCTTGTTCCTGAGCCTTGTGCAATGTACACAATGACAGTGCCCTCTGTCAGATCAATAGAGCAGATAGCAGTGCATAGTGCCAAAGGATCCAACAACTTTCGGAGACCAATTGACTTCACATGTGGGGGCGGCGCTGGTCTCTGTCAGGGATTCAGGCAATGTGATCTGAGGTGACAACAGAGTGCGCTGTCATTGTGCACAACACTCAATGACCAGAGCAGCCCCCTGAAACCAGAAACACTGATGATGGTTTGTTTCAGAGGCTGCTGCAGTGACTGACTGCAATCTCTGCCCCCTGATGTCATTGTGTTTGAGAATCCTAGAGCATGCTGGGATACTCCAACAAAGCATCATCAGATGAATGAAATAGCAGTTCGTGTAGTTGGGGCACAATAGGGAATTTTTACTGCTGGTATATTATAAATTAGTTTGTTACAGCAATAAATAGGGATTTTGATGGAAATTTCCTTAGCTTAGGGACCACCCCATTAAAGCTCACTCACTTACAAACCTACGCTTATGGTGGACACGTGTTCTCTGAATGTAGCTGTCTGCTTATGACTGGGCAATTCATTAAGAACAAAAATACTTGCCCTGAGAGAAGAGGACTTCAAGCTTAAAAGGGTTTTTCACAAGGGGGTAGCACAGCAGAGTTTAGCTGTTACATTACAAACCCTTTACCAGCTCTCCTCCTGTAGCACGGTCAGCTCTGCTGTATTGCCTCTCCCCCACACTGCCTGTGTGGAAGAAATTGTACTTTTTTTTTTTTTTTTTTTGTGTGCAAAAGGCAACATGTAATCTCTCTGCGCTGAGCACAACACGCTCCTCCTGTGCGGTGTAATGACACCCGGCTCCGCTCAGACTGCAGGGGGATTACAAGATGCCGTGAGCACAAAGGCAGAAGAGTGACCATCTCCAGACCGGCAGTGTGCGGGAGGGGCAGTACAGCAGAGCTGACCATGGTGTGAAGAGAGGAGAGCTGATGGAAGGGTTTGTAATGTGACACTACTAAACTCGGCTGTGCTGCAGCCTCCCACACTGACACAGGGAGCAAGTTTAAAGCTGGAGATCTGAGCTGTATCCCCAATAGCTAAAAGGGATTTCCTGCATAGATTTAAGACCAAGCACAGGCGCTCGATGCAGCACGGTGTGACCAAACCATTGAGTGCTCCTTCCCACCTGCTTGTTTTCCATCTATCGCCTATCTCTATGAAGCCAGAGCTGTCAATCAAAGGTTGGAGGTGGTGAGGAAAACATGGCGGTAAGAAGGTGTCCAGGTCATAATGCACACAGTTGCGGTGCTGGGCTTAAACAGTCATTCTGCGCTGACGGAGGCCCTTTTACATGTGGGATGTAAGGATCAACCTCTGCTCTCGCATGCACTGGTCCTCCATACTGACGTGCGCAGCAGAGTTTAGCTGTGTCACATTACAGTCCCATCAGCTCGCCACCCCTCCTGGCACTGTTAGCTCTGCTGTACTGCCCCCTCCCCCACACTGCCAGTCTGGAGATGGGTCATGCTTCTGTCTGTTGCGCTCCCAGCATCTTGTTAATCCCTCTGTAGTCAGAGCAGAGCCGGGTGTCATTACCCCTCACACAGGAGGAGCGTGTTGTGCTCTCACTGCTCATAGATTACATGGTTTCAGTGCTATAGATATAAGTTTGATTCGTCTCCAGACAGGCAGTGTGGGGGAGGGCAGTACAGCAGAGCTGACCGTGCGGGGAGGGCAGTACAGCAGAGCTGACCGTGCGGGGAGGGCAGTACAGCAGAGCTGACCGTGCGGGGAGGGCAGTACAGCAGAGCTGACCGTGCGGGGAGGGCAGTACAGCAGAGCTGACCGTGCGGGGAGGGCAGTACAGCAGAGCTGACCGTGCGGGGAGGGCAGTACAGCAGAGCTGACTGTGCTATGAAGGGAGCTGATGGAAGGGATTGTAATGTGACACTACTAATCTCCGATGTGCTGTGCGAGTCAGTCCGGAGGGGCAGTGCATGTGAGAGCAGAGCTGATCGAAGGGTTTGCACTGCTCCAAAATATACAAATCTTGCAGACCACCGGCGGCCATAACACATCAGTGTTCTGAGATTGTGGGGCTGTTGGGAGCCAGTTCATGGGGGGGGGGGGGAGGATTGTTGCCTTGGTTACTGACCTCCACACGGAGGAGGCCAGGAGTGCTATGAAACGTCACCTTAAGACCACCGGTTTTATTTAAAGGGGGTTTCCCACAATGTCAATTTTTAAGTTGAGTCCAAAATCTTTAGATTTTGATAGTGATTTCCAGTATTGGGTGTTGTATAAGATTCTCTCTGCACAGGAGCATGTTATATGTGCTGTGTAATGGCCGTGTCTGACCGTACCATAGCTGCTGGGCCAGGGAGGACTCAGCACAACAGGCCCATTAAATGTTTTTGGGTTTTTTTGTGTGAGGTAAAACATTTCCAAAAAATATTTTACCTCACAGAATCCGCTCTGACCCCACCAGTGTCTATTCTGATTTGAAATTGTGAGGTAAGGTTTTCACCTAATCTTTGCTTTTACACAGCAGAAGCTTCCTCTTTATGCTCCAGGTCACATTACTGACATACGACCCTCGTAATGTGACCCCCAATTCGAGTGGGGGACCCTCGAGTATGGGATTCGCCCGCCCGCCTGCCTCACCTTTTCTTCTAGTGACCCCCGATACTAAACACAAAATTGATGAGTCAGGGTCACGCGCATCCAGGAGCACATGACTCATGGGCGGGAATTTTTATGGAAAGACAGGTGTGTGATTGGCTGTTCCTTCTGGCCGGCTGCTCACGGTATTCCCGCTGGTGGATTGGTCCCCCGAGCTGTCAGTCCGTGTACGCCCCGCCCCCTGTTGTTGTGCTTGGAACTGAGGCGCTGATAGCGCAGTATCCGCGGTGACCGCAGCGCGACCGGAGCAGGTGAGAACCGCGGGGCCGGTGTATGGGCAGAGTGCCGAAGGAATGGCTACCTGCCGTCCTGTCACTGCCAGATTCCTCTCTGTCCTCCTCCTGTCAGTGCCGGGGGTATGTTCCTCCCTGCGCTCCTCCTGTCAGTGCCGGGGGTAGATTTATCTCTGTCCTCCTCCTGTCAGTGCCGGGGGTAGATTCCTCTCTGTCCTCCTCCTGTCAGTGCCGGGGGTAGGTTCCTCTCTGTCCTCCTCCTGTCAGTGCCGGGGGTAGATTTATCTCTGTCCTCCTCCTGTCAGTGCCGGGGGTAGATTCCTCTCTGTCCTCCTCCTGTCAGTGCCGGGGGTAGGTTCCTCTCTGTCCTCCTCCTGTCAGTGCCGGGGGTAGGTTCCTCTCTGTCCTCCTCCTGTCAGTGCCGGGGGTAGATTCCTCTCTGTCCTCCTCCTGTCAGTGCCGGGGGTAGATTCCTCTCTGTCCTCCTCCTGTCAGTGCCGGGGGTAGGTTCCTCTCTGTCCTCCTCCTGTCAGTGCCGGGGGTAGGTTCCTCTCTGTCCTCCTCCTGTCAGTGCCGGGGGTAGATTCCTCTCTGTCCTCCTCCTGTCAGTGCCGGGGGTAGATTCCTCTGTCCTCCTCCTGTCAGTGCCGGGGGTAGGTTCCTCTCTGTCCTCCTCCTGTCAGTGCCGGGGGTAGGTTCCTCTCTGTCCTCCTCCTGTCAGTGCCGGGGGTAGGTTCCTCTCTGTCCTCCTCCTGTCAGTGCCGGGGGTAGGTTCCTCTCTGTCCTCCTCCTGGTCAGTGCCGGGGGTAGGTTCCTCCCTGTCCTCCTCCTGGTCAGTGCCGGTGGTAGGTTCCTCCCTGCCCTCCTCCTGGTCAGTGCCGGGGGTAGGTTCCTCCCTGCCCTCCTCCTGGTCAGTGCCGGGGGTAGGTTCCTCCCTGCCCTCCTCCTGGTCAGTGCCGGGGGTAGGTTCCTCCCTGCCCTCCTCCTGGTCAGTGCCGGGGGTAGGTTCCTCCCTGCCCTCCTCCTGGTCAGTGCCGGGGGTAGGTTCCTCCCTGCCCTCCTCCTGGTCAGTGCCGGGGGTAGGTTCCTCCCTGCCCTCCTCCTGGTCAGTGCCGGGGGTAGGTTCCTCCCTGCCCTCCTCCTGGTCAGTGCCGGGGGTAGGTTCCTCCCTGCCCTCCTCCTGGTCAGTGCCGGGGGTAGGTTCCTCCCTGCCCTCCTCCTGGTCAGTGCCGGGGGTAGGTTCCTCTCTCTGCTCCTCCTGTCGGGGGTAGGTTCCTCTCTCTGCTCCTCCTGTCGGGGGTAGGTTCCTCTCTCTGCTCCTCCTGTCGGGGGTAGGTTCCTCTCTCTGCTCCTCCTGTCAGGAGCGGTTAGCCTGTTTCCCGCTTCCGCTGTAATTTTCATGTCTCTGTGATGAGTCGGACATTCTTCTGTCGCACGTTTTGTTCTGGGAGCGATCCAGCAGAACCGGTTGTTGTGCGGCTCCTGTGCGCCGGTGACTTGTGTCCTGGTACACGTGACTGTGCCGCCATCACTGGGGGGCCAGAGGACGGGGTCATTCCGGGGGCTTCTCCCGCCCCTGCAGACGGGAGCAGAACCTTCTCCTGTTATCACTGATTTGTTATTTCCGTCTAAAGGGGAAACACCTGCAGCGTCCCCTCCGCCCGCACATACACTGGAGACCCCTCATCAGGCAGAGCTGCAGGGTAAAGCATGGGGGAGGGACAGTGCAGTCGCCTCATCAGGAGGTGGATTTTGGATTCAATCAGGTTCCAGAAGAGAATGCAATAGTTATTGCAGCTATATCTGAGTAGAGCAGAGCTGCAGTGTAAAGCAGAGATGCCAGCTGACGTGAGGACCATGTGTTGAGCTCTTGCAGGGACGTGGATCCCCTCCAGTCGGTGCTTTCCTTGTGGTGGGGGACTCCATTATCTTGAAGGTTGGGGGTTTTTGTCCTATGAAGCGCCCACTTCTGGCAGCGTCTTGTGCTTGTTTGTGGCTCCTGCAGGCGAGGCTCCGTTGTCTGGCCGGGGCGGTGCGGGCTCCTCTGCTGCGCAGTCCGGACGCTCTGCTACTGCAGAGTATGTGTGTGACCTGCCAGCGGCCGACTAACATGTCATCAGTCCCATTCTGCCTCATGAGGCGCTGTATGAGCCTATAGCGTAATGATTGTACCGCGCTCAGCTATATGGAGGCATCAGTGATTCTATACTACTGCGCTCTTTAATAGGAGTCATCCATGGATGGATATATACCGCTGCCATGCTGCGCTCCTGTATACCGCTGCCACGCTGCGCTCCTGTATACCGCTGCCATGCTGCGCTCCTGTATACCGCTGCCATGCTGCGCTCCTGTATACCGCTGCCATGCTGCGCTCCTGTATACCGCTGCCACGCTGCGCTCCTGTATACCGCTGCCACGCTGCGCTCCTGTATACCGCTGCCACGCTGCGCTCCTGTATACCGCTGCCACGCTGCGCTCCTGTATACCGCTGCCTCGCTGCGCTCCTGTATACCGCTGCCTCGCTGCGCTCCTGTATACCGCTGCCTCGCTGCGCTCCTGTATACCGCTGCCTCGCTGCGCTCCTGTATACCGCTGCCTCGCTGCGCTCCTGTATACCGCTGCCACGCTGCGCTCTTCACTGTTGCCGCCATCCTTCGCTCTTCAATGCTGTCGCCACGCTCTGCTCCTCCTATGCCGCCACACTGCGCTCCTCTATGCCGCCACACTGTGGTGGTTGTACGTCGGTCACCACGTCCCGTTTGCGTCTCCTCCTGTCGCAGACACCGTGTGATCTCTGAGCATGAATCTCTGCGTGTCCAGAGTGGGTTCCCTGTGACCGTCCACACGTGGCTCTGATATCATCTCCCCCGGGTCCGGTGCTGACGGCGTGTAGTCGGTGACCGGTCAGTAATCCGGCGTCTCCTCCTCCGCAGGTTCACCATGGCTTCTGTGACTCTTCTGCTGCTCGGCCTCGCGGCACTGTCCTCGGCGATGCCTGTCGAGGAGCCTGAAGATGGCGGCAAACACTGGGTGGTCCTGGTGGCCGGCTCCAACGGGTGGTACAACTACCGGCATCAGGTGAGCCCCGCATGCAATATTGGGAGTGCTCCTCTGTATAATGGGGGGGGGGGGGGGGGGAGTTCTGTGTAACACTTGAACTTTGCCACGCCCCGTCATTCCCGCGGAGGATCTGGAGCCACCGTCATCTCAAGTGTGGAATTAGCAATTACAGGTGACTAGTCCACTTCTGGCGGGTGGTTTATTACACCACGATCAGCCGCACATTAACTGTTTAGTTTCCAGTCTCTCTGCAGTCAGTGTCACTCTGCAGCCTTTGCTCTCCGGTGATTGTTACCCTTGTGATTTGGCATCAGAATGTCTTTTCTTCTTTTCCTATAGGCAGACTTGTGCCACGCTTACCAAATAGTGAAGAAGAACGGCATCCCCGACGAGCAGATCGTGGTCATGATGTACGATGACATTGCCAACAACGAGGAGTAAGTGGGCCTCCCCAGATTTGTGGCCCCCCAGTTTTTCTCGCTGTGCACCGGTCCAGGGGCCGCCGCTCCGATCCCCGGTAACCAGTCATGTTCTTATAATTTGCAGAAATCCAACCAAAGGCATCATCATCAACCGACCCAACGGCACGGACGTGTACGCCGGGGTGCTGAAGGACTACACCGGGGAGGTAGGGAGCGAGGGCGGCAGTGGCTATTTAGGAGGTTTTGCTCCTGGCCTCAGTGTGATTTTCGGTCTTGCGGTCCCATTGTAGGATGTCACTCCGGCAAACTTCCTCGCTGTCCTGAAAGGAGACTCAAAGGCCGTGAAAGGGAAAGGATCCGGGAAAGTCATCCAGAGGTTCGCTGATTACTATAAGCCGGAAATCCCGGGGCAAACATGACCCCTGACCCCTGATAGTGATAATCCCGGGCAAACCTGACCCCTGATGGTGATAATCCCGGGCAAACCTGACCCCTGATGGTGATTTAATCCCGGGCAAACATGACCCCTGATAGTGATAATCCCGGGCAAACCTGACCCCTGATGGTGATAATCCCGGGGCAAACATGACCCCTGACCCCTGATGGTGATAATCCCAGGCAAACCTGACCCCTGATGGTGATAATCCCGGGCAAACCTGACCCCTAACAGTGATAATCCCGGGCTGGGGGAGGGGGAATATTACGAAGGCTCCACATAGGCTCATAACCTGATGTGTACAGAGGGCCGAGCACCCGTCTAACAGTGTGTGGGGGGGGGGATATACCTGGAGCTGTGGGAATATTCCCACCCTCTACAGTTGTATGGGGGAGTGTGAGCAGGTGCGTGTCTTGTATCACTATGGAATAGGCTCTGAATCTTATTCCATCCTGTCTTTCAGCGGCTCGAACGACCATGTGTTCGTCTACTTCACTGACCACGGAGCGCCAGGACTGCTGGCTTTCCCTAATGATGATGTAAGAGCCCTCTTAATGTTCGCTATGATTGCTGCCTTCATCCTTCTATCAATCATCTTGCTGCCACCCCACCACTGCTGGCTTCTGCTCTGTCCTTGCTGCCTCCTTTGCTGTGTCCCCTACCCCGCTCTGTCCTTCCTGTGTTCGACCCTCACTTTATCCTTGCTGCTTCCCTTGCTGTGTCCCCCTTGCTCTGTCCTTGCTGCCCCTTTGACAGTGTGCCCCTTGCTCTCTGTCCTTGCTGCCTCCCTTGCTGTGTCCCCCTTTGCTCTCTGTCCTTGCTGCCTCCCTTGCTGTGTCCCCTTTGCTCTCTGTCCTTGCTGCCTCCCTTGCTGTGTCCCCCTTTGCTCTCTGTCCTTGCTGCCTCCCTTGCTGTGTCCCCTTTGCCCTCTGTCCTTGCTGCCTCCCTTGCTGTGTCCCCCTTACTCTGTGTGTGTGTGTGTCTCTCTCACTCTGTCCTCCATTTCCACCTTCCATTCTCTGTTTTTGTTCTCTGTCCTTGCTGTGTCCCCCTTGGTCTCTGTCCCCCTCGCTGTGTCCTCCATTTCTGACTCCCCTTCTCTGTCCTTGTTCTCTGTCCCCCTCGCGCTATGTCCCCCATTTCCGCCTCACATTCTCTGTTCTTGCTCTCTGTTCCTCCCTTGCTTGGTGTGACTTCTACGTATTTTGCCGTTCAGATGTAAAGACAGAAATGAAACCAGGATGAACCGTCATATCGAGGGTTTTCTGTTATTAACCCTTTATAGCTTGTTTTATAAAAGGCAAACTTTAAATGTACTTTTATTGAAGTGATCTGAATATATGGCCTGTATAGGTGACATACAGTAACCCCCCCCTTTCCCCCCCCTCCTCCCACACCCCCATATAACACGTTTTCTGTCACAGCTGCACGTGGAGGATCTGAACGCGACCATTAAGTACATGTACGAAAACAAGAAATACAAACAGGTGAGCGCGCCCTGCTGCTGCCATCTGCTGGTCACACATAAAGGGGTAACGAGTGCGGCCGATCACTGGGTGGTCTACCACTGTCTGCACGGGGGGCAGGAGTCTTGTGCAGCGACAATTAAAAAACATTTTGAGCCTCATTCCTGTGATAAGAGTATGCTGGTTGGAATATATAATATACCGTATTTTTTGCTTTATAAGACGCACCTGATTATAAGACGCACCCCCAAATTTGGTGAAGGAATAGAGAATTGTTTAATAAATGGGGTCCGTCTTATAATGCCAGTGTCCGTCTAACAAATCATATACGGTATATGTCCCTCATAGCCCCCCCATCCTAAAATTAGCCCCCTTAATCTGGATATGGCCACCTTATATTGAATATAGCCCCCTGTGGCTGGCACACGTCCCCCTGTGGCTGGCACCCCCCCCCCCCATATAGTCAGATTATAAGACGCACCCCCTACTTTCCCCCAAAATTTGGGGGAACAAAAGTGCGTCTTATAGAGGGAAAAATACGGTACATTTATATTATATATGATGTAATTTTTGCGTTATTCTGTAGTGGGTTTTTGTTAAACTGATCCCAGCCTCGCCCCAGCGACTCTCCCACGCTGGTGGTCTTGGTCATTACCAGCTGATGACTGTTACGTAGCCCCCAATTTTACCTTATATTCTTAACCCTTCACTGACAGCACGCGGAGGGCCGGCAGAGCATTTCCGTTTCTGGTTTGTGTTGACGTGTCCTGTCTTTTCTCCTGCAGATGGTTTTGTACATTGAGGCGTGTGAGTCCGGCTCCATGATGAACCATCTCCCCAATAACATCAATGGTGGGTGCATGGGATGGGGGCACACTGAGCTTCAGATGTGGTGTAGGCGTCCTTTATAATGCTGCACGTGGATTGAATTCTCAGTAGTCCAGCTTGTAGTCCGTCACTTGGCGTGGTCTAGTTCGTCTTTGGTCAGATCACGATGCAGTCCTAAGTGCGAGTGCAGACCTGAAACGGGGTGCCTGGCTTATACTGGGGGTGTCATTGTGATCAGAAGGGCCGGGGAAGTGAAGATGACATCAATACATGGTGTCTAAGACCACAAAATGCATGAATCCTGCTCCTTTTTTAGTCCTGAAGGTGCTGGAGTATTGAAATGTTCATGTACGCAGCACAAAGAACGTCTCTTCCTTGTACCCCCCCTAATCCTGTAACTACTCCCATCATCCCCCCTCGGATGTCAGCACCGCAGTCAGTGCAGTGTGACCGACCCTCGTCATCAGCCGCTCGTACCGCACAGATGCAGAAGTGAAACTGGTCCATGATGCTGTGGACCGGCCGGTGTGGGCAGCCGCACTCGTGGGGGGTCATGTGATCGGCCGTGCACGTCCCAGAATAGATGGCGGTGGAATAGTGTAGATTCATTCCTCGTATAGGGGGTGGGGGGTGCAGAAGAGACACACCCCCCCCCCCAACCACACTGTAATATTTGATCATGCATTTTTTTATTTATTTTTTTTTTCCCATTAATTTCTGGCCATTTTGCTTTGTGTCTTTCCAGTGTACGCCACCACAGCGGCCAATCCTCACGAGTCGTCGTACGCCTGCTACTACGACGCAGAGAGGGACACGTACCTGGGCGATCAGTACAGCGTCAGCTGGATGGAGGACTCCGATGTGGTGAGTGTTACTGCCCGAATGTGGAGTAAAGACGACAGCACCCTCGGGTCCCTATCATGATTGACGCTGGGCGTTTAAAGGGCCGGATCCTGGAAGATCCCAGCAGCAATCGGGACCTTCCTGGGTGCAAAGATTATTCCAGGATCACTCTTATTCATCGCCGCTCTGGTCTCTTATTGTGACGGTAAAGAATGTTTAACCCCTTCCTGACACGTGACCTGCGTCACTCGTATGGCGCCCAGTGCAGAGGCGCCTGCTTCTTAGAGCATCAGTTGCCGGTCAGGATTTTTTACCAGCAATTCTACCTTCATTAAAAAAAAAAAAATTGATATACTGCCTCTAAAAATAACCTGTTTCCGGTCAGGATTTTTGCAATTTAATTCGAGGTCCTGATTTAGCTGCCAGGGTCCACGTGAAGGCCACTATCGCGGAGGCTCATGCTCCATGAGATGCATCCATGAAATTAATGCAATAGATTTTTTTATTGTCGTCTACGTGACCGTCCAATCTGTGAATTTCTAAACTTATCCAACCCACGCGGTAAAGGAGGTAAAGACTTTTTAGGGAAACACCCCCAGACCCTCCAGAAATGCGGGTGTTCAGTCATCGCCACATATCCCCCCCCTCCCCCTCTCCAAAATGCTATGTAAAGTCAAACTACAGCCCAAAAACTTGCCCACTCCCAACCAATCAGGATGCTACACTGTTTTCTTTTTAGGATAGAATTGGTTCTAGTGGTCCTCCATCTCCCTCAGGGGACCCCCAGATAGCTCGACTCTCCAGACCTACTCTCTATTGCCTTTCTCCTGATGTGACGTCCCTCACTGACCCACGGGCTTCACTGTTAGGATTCCTATTTGTTGTGGGCTCATTGCCCTCCGTCAGCCTATTGTCAGTTTCCAGGGGTCGTCTCTAGGGGGCGCTCTGCTGTGGCAATCCTCTGGCTGATCTGGTGCCTGCCTCGGTCAGAAATAAGAATATGGCCGCTCTTCTGATCGCCCGGGATTCCTGGGTGCTCTGTGGTTTGTCACAGGTCAGAAGTTGTGTCTCAAATCTACATGACTTTGCTTCCCCAACAAAGTCTATGAGTTTTCATTTTTGCTGTCCACACTCAACTCTTTTTTTTTTTTTTTCTTTTAAGCTGCGTTTTTGAGCTTAAAAATGGACGTCAATTCTTTTCTGCGTTCCCCCCCCCATGCAATGCATTGGAAAAACGCAGAGATCACAAACGCATGCGTTTCACCGGGGTGTTTTTGTTGGGGGTGCGTTTTCAGCGGCTAAAAAAAAACGCACAAACGCAGCGTCAAAAAAACGCTCAGTGCGCTCATAGCCTAAATTTTCGAGGCGGCAGCTTTCGCCCGGTTTCACAATCTCCTATTAAAGCAATCGATGTCTCCTGTGTGTTGTACAGAGACTCCTCTTGGATCATCATGACTCTTCCCGTCTGCAGAGATCTTTTGGTGGGTTCGAGCCTTGGCTCCGTTCTTCCTTTTTTCTTTGATCGCAGGTGTTGATTCCTCCCGGGGCTGGGGAGCGGTGTGCAACCATCACAGCTCGGGGGTCTCTTGCCGAATCCCACCTCTGGATCCATCTTCTGGAAGGGAGGGCTCTTAGGCGCCCCCCGCCTCCCTTCTCATGGACCAGCATCCTCAAGTGCATACTGACATCTCCACTACGGTGACCACTACGGTGGCTTCTGGGAACCATCAGTTTGGCTGCAAGAGCCACGATGGGTCATACAGAATTATTTTATGGGTCACGTTCTAAGTTTCTGTGGATGTATATTTTCTGGGCAGCCCACAAAGCTGGCCGACAAATATGGTCCAGTTGGGTGACCGCCAACTCTGCAATCACGACCGCCGTCCATTCATCAGATTCTACAGGATCTATTCTATGGGGTCAGCGTCAGATGGAGGGGCTGCACGGTCAGCTACTCCTTCCTTTTCCTCCACACCCCCTAATTTTTTTAATGAAGGCACAAAAAGTAAAAATTTCCTGGTCTTTCGGTTGCTTAAAGACCACAAAAGTGTCTAATAGTAACTAGCTGTCACATATATACACTTTTTGTGCCTTCATTAAAAAATTGGGGTGTGTGGAGGAAAATAGATTTTTTTTTTTCCTAGTTTTTTTACAGGTTAACCCCAGTTAAAAAAAAAATAAAAAAAAAAATAAAAAAATGTGCTTGTTTAAATTCATGTTTGACTTATTTTCCAGGAGGATTTGACTAAGGAGACGTTGCACCAGCAGTTTGTCCTGGTGAAGCAGCACACGAACACCAGCCACGTCATGCAGTACGGGAACCGGGTGAGTGCCCGACCCTTCCCCTACAGGGGGCGTCAAACATTGCGTTCTGTACATGGGGCGAGCGCTCTGTTTTCTGCTCTTTGCTCCGCTGAGGGGGGCAGGACCCCACCAATTCTCTCATTTCTGACCTTTCTCCCCTAATTTTTCTCCTATGTTCAGACCATTGCTCACATGAAGGTGAAGCAATTTCAAGGCAGTGGTAAATCTGTGGCCCCTCGGCTCCGGTTACAGCCTGTGAAGCAGTTGGATCTGACCCCGAGCCCTGACGTCCCTATGGCCATCCTGAAAAGAAAACTGATGGCCACTAATGATATGACCGAGGCCCGGAACATTGTGCAGAGAATACGATCTCTCCAGGAGGTAAGAGACCGCGGCCCGAAATCTGGTGCAAGTATGACGCGTCCGCCGGGGGTCGGCACTTGCAGGGGCAGGAATGTGGTGGGGGTGATTTGCCTTTTTCATGGGTGTTCATTGCTGCTATAGAGTCTCCCCACAAATCAGTGAGAAATTACAGATGGTTATTGTAATCCAAAAGTTAAAAAAAAAAATCTGGTTTTGAAGGGGTTAAGGTTAAAGCTAAAATATATTTTCTTTTCCTGGTCATTTTTGCTTCCTCCTCGTCTTGCTCCGTCTCCGTTCTTCTGCCATTACTGGCGTCATTACCGGTGAAATCCTCTCCAGACTATTTCACAATTTATTTGCATAAGGAAAGAGGCGGCCATTAATAGACTTTACTGTTACAGTTCTCATTGTGAGACGAGAAGAACAATCAATCTATTGTTTCTAAAAAGCCGGCGTCCTCGAACCTTGTAAATATTAGATTATATGTGACTGCGGGAAGGATGGAGGCGTCTTACATTACCAATTTTTACTTATTTATTTTTTATATATATATAATTATAATATTTTTATTTTATTTTTGCCGGAGGGCTGGTCCTGAATCTGGTGCACCCCTAATTTTTATTTCACCCAACATGTTCTTTAACTGGTCAATGGAATCCGTTAATTTCAGCCTGGTAAGCCGGCCGCCCCCGTCTGATGGGCCAAGATGCAACCGGTGGACCGAGGACTGACGCTATTCGAGACGTGTTTTATATTGTGGGGTTTTTTGTTTTTTTTTTGGTGTGGGTTCTTGTGTGTGAATGTGTCATGGCCGACTCATTGTGAAGGTTCCTCATTTTCTGGAATCTGTATGAGGATGACGCAGATAAATGCTGATCCGGGTGAACTCCCAACCTGTACCGAGCCGTCACATGATCAGCACGCGGTCACTTCTGTGCGGGTTGCACAATTCCTTTGTAGAGGAAGATCTCTGGCCATTGCTGACACTGCAGTGCTCGGCTCATCAGCTGACTATGAATGTGCTAGCTTATTATTAAGGTCCCACATGAGGACAGACTGATCTCTAAGGTCACTTTCACACTGCGCTTCTCCCCGTCATGTGGTCCCGGCAGGGCTTCCGTCAAGAGCCCCCGCACAACAGGTTTTGGACAGATGCACCAACGGGGCCATTGACATGACTCTGTCTGCACCAATGTAGTCAGTCAATGGCACTTTTCGCGCATCTGTCCAAAACGTACGTGGGGGGGGTTTTGATGTAAGCCCTGCCGGGACCACCTGACTGGGAGGAGCGCATTGTGAAAGTGGCCTAAGAAAAGTGTAATTCCTTACAGCAAATAAAGGCCCATGGAGTTCATGAATGTCGGCCGGAGTCTCCCTTGGGCTTTCTGTGTCCTAACAGTCGTCTGCGCTCAGTTTCTAACCTCCCCCTTTCTTTTTCGTTTTCCACAGACCGAATCATTGATCCAAGAAACTGTGAAGAAAATAATTTTACAGGTGACCGAATCAGAAGAGATGGCGCCTGAGATCTTCAGCGATAAAATGATACTCAACGATATGTCCTGTTACCGCGCGGCGGCTGAGCACTTCAAGACGCGCTGCTTCAACTGGCACTTCCCACTGGTGAGACATTTGAGGGGGCACGCGGCAGCCCACCGGGCCGTACTGTACATTACTTTACTGCTTATGTGCTGGGAAATGTGACCAATTAGTGTGAGCAGCTGAGCGCCGCTGTATACAGTAAGGGTATGGCCCGCTCCTCCATGAGCCGCTGTATTATGTGCATATTGTGTAAGCTAGAAGTGCCATGACCTCTTACATGTGAAGAGGCACACATGATAAGGTACAATACAAGGCACAGACTGGTACAGGAGGGGAGGACCCTGCCCGCGAGGGCTCACAGTCTACAGGAGGAGAGAGGACCCTGCCCGCAAGGGCTCACAGTCTACAGGAGGAGAGAGGACCCTGCCCGTGAGGGCTCACAGTCTACAGGAGGAGAGAGGACCCTGCCCGCGAGGGCTCTCCGTCTACAGGAGGAGAGAGGACCCTGCCCGCGAGGGCTCTCCGTCTACAGGAGGAGAGAGGACCCTGCCCGCGAGGGCTCTCCGTCTACAGGAGGAGAGAGGACCCTGCCCGCGAGAGCTCACAGTCTACAGGAGGAGAGAGGACCCTGCCCGCGAGAGCTCACAGTCTACAGGAGGAGAGAGGACCCTGCCCGCGAGAGCTCACAGTCTACAGGAGGAGAGAGGACCCTGCCCGCGAGAGCTCACAGTCTACAGGAGGAGAGAGGACCCTGCCCGCGAGAGCTCACAGTCTACAGGAGGAGAGAGGACCCTGCCCGCGAGGGCTCACAGTCTACAGGAGGAGGGAGGACTCTGCCCGCGAGAGCTCACAGTCTACAGGAGGAGAGAGGACCCTGCCCGCGAGGGCTCAGTGTACAGGGGATGGGTGAGGATACAGGAGGTGAGGAAAGAGTTGGTTTGGGGGTGAGGGTTAGTGCAAGTTGTAGGAGAGAGTCTGATGTGTTGTGGTAGAGCATTCCAGAGTAAGGGGAGGCACGGGAGAAATCTTGTACGTGATTGTGGGAAGAGCAGATGCAAGGGGAATAGAGAAGGAGACCTTGTGAGGATCTGAGGTTGCGTTTTAGGTAGGTATCGGGAGACTAGGTCATAGATGTATGGGAGACAGGTTGTGGATGGCTTTGTATGTAATGGTTACAGTTTAAGTTAATTCTGGTTTTGTTTTTGTTTTGTTGTTTTTTTTTTGTTGGGTTTTTTTTTGCAATTCCATTCACTGGCTTCCCATTGCGCAGAGAGGAGAGGCCGGGGGGAGATTTAAAATTGGGCAACAGAGGGACAGATTGTAGGAGTGCAAGAAGGGAGACCAGAGAGCAGGAGGTTGCAATAGTTGAGGCGGGAGATGATGAGGGTCTGCACTAGTGTGTTTGCAGAATTTTGGTTAATGAATGAATGGATCGGGGATTCATATTTAATTGCCTAATTCAAGGAGACATCCCAAAGAGTGTGGGTCTGCACCAGTTTGTGACAATAATTCTCACATGGTCTTTGTGACGTTTTGATAAGAGCAGTAACTTTTTTTTTTTGTTTTGTTGCAGTATGAATATGCCCTGAGGCAGCTGTACACGCTGGTGAATCTGTGTGAGGCCGGGTACCCCCGGGACAGGTAACATTGGGGATATTATCAGAGTGAATGTATGCTCACTGTGTCCTCAGCCGACCGCTCCTCCGGACTTCACTCCACACACGCACACGTGTGCGCTCCGTCTTACTAACCCTAACACATATCCGTCCCCCTTCAGATTAACAGCCACTATTTTGATGGTGGAGAGGGACAAATTTATTTATGTATTTTTTTTTGTTAAGTTTTAAAAATGTTTTTTCTGCATCCAGTTTTGCAACCTGTATAGAGTGGAATTGTTGCTGATTTTGCAGAATGTTGATGAAAAATCAGCAAAGCCTCCAGCTATCCGTGCACACGTCACACACCCGAAGCTTCTCACTAGCACATTGTAGGAGTAAAGTCCAGATACGCAGGAGATGAGGGAACCGTCCACATTAGTCATGTTCTCTTTAGACTCCTTATACTCACGTTGTGACTTGTGTGGCTTAGAGCCCGAGATCCAGGAGGTCAACGCCTGCCGGATCCCAAAATAAAGAGCTCCTGACATACCCGCCACTTCACGCCCACCCATTGATGTAACTGCTGCCCACAATGTGACGGATCCCAAAATAAAGAGCTCCTGACATACCAGCCACCTCACGCCCACCCATTGATGTAACTGCTGCATATCGTTTGCCGGATCCCAAAATAAAGAGCTCCTGACATACCAGCCACCTCACGCCCACCCATTGATGTAACTGCTGCACATCGTCTGCCGGATCCCAAAATAAAGGGCTCCTGACATACCAGCCACCTCACGCCCACCCATTGATATCACTGCTGCACACCATCAGCCGGATCCCAAAATAAAGAGCTCCTGACATACCAGCCACCTCACACCCACCCATTGATGTCACTGCTGCACATCGTTTGCCGGATCCCAAAATAAAGAGCTCCTGACATACCAGCCACCTCACGCCCACCCATTGATGTAACTGCTGCACATCGTCTGCCGGATCCCAAAATAAAGAGCTCCTGACATACCAGCCACCTCACGCCCACCCATTGATGTCACTGCTGCACATCGTCGCCCGGATCTGGAGAGCAATTCTCCCGCCTGTACAACATTGTATTTGCCCTCTCCCATTGTTTAATATATAGAAATTGGCTGCCCCTTTTGTAAGTAAATTTTAAATCCTTATCATATATTGCGGCTTTGCCTCCATTCTCCATACATGTGTGCACTGCAGGTGAGAGTGGTCTGATGCCCCCTGCACCTTGTCGCTGCCGGCGTTGGATATTGGAGGATTAAAGTTTGACACTGAATTACTCTGCTTATAATATAATATCCTAATTTAATTGTAACCCCTGCATATGGCCCCCGGTAACCTGCAAATACATCTAGAATGATAGTAGTGGCTGCAGGGCAAGACAACATTTTTTTATTTTTTTTTATTTATTTATTTATTTATTTTGGACGTCTTGCGCCTGTTTTTCTTTTTCGCTCCTAATTGGGAGACCCAGACAATTGGGTGTATAGCTATTGCCTCTGGAGGCCACACAAAGTATTACACTTAAAAGTGTAAGGCCCCTCCCCTTCTGGCTATACACCCCCAGTGGGATCACTGGCTCACCAGTTTTGTGCTTTGTGCGAAGGAGGCAACACATCCACGCATAGCTCCACTTTTTAGTCAGCAGCAGCTGCTGACTATGTCGGATGGAAGAAAAGAGGGCCCATACTAAGGGCTCCCAGCATGCTCCCTTCTCACCCCACTGTATGTCGGAGGTGTTTGTAAGGTTGAGGTACCCATTGCGGGTACGGCGGCAGGAGCCCACATGCTGATTCCTTCCCCATCCCTTTTTACAGGGCTCTGGGTGAAGTGGGATTTACCGGTCTCCAGGCACTGAGACCGTGCTCCATCTACAGCCCCTGGAGAAGATGCTGGATGGAGCGGAGTACATCAGGGACATGGCCCTGCTTCCTCAAGGTACTCTGTGTCCCCGTGCATTTGGCGCTCACACCGCAGCATGCTGGGTGTTGTAGTGCGCCGGGGGACATCAGCGCTGCGGCGCCTGTGCCATGGCCTCATTCAGCTTCGCTGAAGCAGGCTCACTTATGGGAATTGGTCGCGCCGGCCGCTGGGACTGCGGCGCGGCTGGCACTTGTAGTGCGCCGGGGACTTCAGCGCGGCCTGCGCTTTTACGGCGGCCGCGCTGATTACTAGAGTCCCCGGCTTTTGCGGCCTGCTTCCGTTCGTTCCCGCCCCCAGACCTGCCAGTCAGGAGAGGGGCGGGACGCTGGCCACTTCTAGGAATCGGTCGCGCCGGCCGCTGGGACTGCGGCGCGGCTGGCACTTGTGGTGCGCCGGGGACTTCAGCGCGGCCCGCGCTTTTACGGCGGCCGCGCTGATAACTAGAGTCCCCGGCTTTTGCGGCCTGCTTCCGTTCGTTCCCGCCCCCAGACCTGCCAGTCAGGAGAGGGGCGGGACGCTGGCCACTTCTAGGAATCGGTCGCGCCGGCCGCTGGGACTGCGGCGCGGCTGGCACTTGTGGTGCGCCGGGGACTTCAGCGCGGCACGCGCTTTTACGGCGGCCGCGCTGTTAACTCGAGTCCCCGGCTTCTGGGCCTAGTCTCCCTTCGTTACCGCCCACAGCCCTGACAGTCAGGGTAGGGGCGTGACGCTGCATAGAGCAGAGCTGAGAGCTGGAGTATGTTTTGCATACTCCACCCCTCTCACTGTGTGCACTGTGAATCCGGATTCCCGCACTTTCTCAGGCACGCCCACGGCTTCCTTCTCTACAAGGACGCCGGCAGCCATTAGTGTCAGTTTCTGTACGATACAGAGACAAGTGTGGAAGACCCTGGCATTCTGATAGTCACACAATCGCTGCAACAGGCGTTAAGCAGCACCTGTGGTGCTAACCCCACTAGTGCAGAAGTGCACTTATAGATATGCTTGTACTATATACATTGCACTGTTTGGTCGCACGTTGTATATACCCTCCTGGATTATGCGGAGGAGTTATCAGCATATTCTCTGTGTAAAACAAAGGTGCAGAACCACATGTTTTTCTATACAGCTGGTACAGCATGTACGGCTATACGGCCGGCAGGTTACATAGACTCCCATTGTATGCACTAATGGCCAGGGGATGAGGACGGTGTCTGCAGTATTTACTGACAGTTTTTCTGAGACTATGGCTATGATACTAGAAGCCTAGCAGTCCGGACATGTCTCTCACAATATGGGCACTGTTGAATCATTGATCCATGGCCCCCCTCAGTGTGAACAACTAACAGCTCCGGGAATGTCACACGCATCCCAGAGTCACGGCTCTGCACGGACGTCAGTCCCAGACAGCCTAAGCGGGCTCACTATGAGCGGCCTCGGTTTCATCAGGGTCCTAGCAGAAGGACTCGCTGTGTAATGAGGCGGAAGTAGCGGCTCAGGATTCTGATCCTGAGACCGCTCTCAATCTGGATACACCTGATCGTGACGCCATAGTAAATAATCTTATAGCGTCCATCTATAGAATGTGGGTTATTTCTCACAGCTCCTCCAGTGGAGGAGTCAGCTTCACGTATTTTTCTGGACCACTCTGCCTTCAGAGAGGCAGTCCAGGAACACCACGCTTATCCAGATATGCGCTTCTCCAAACGGCTTAGGATACACGTTATCCCTGTCCCCTGACTTGGTCAGGGACTGGACCCAGTGTCTCAAGCGGCATCCTCCAATCTCCAGGCTTGTAGCTAGTTCCATAGTTGCAGTGGGAGATGGAACTGCTGTTGGCTCCGGCATTCTCTCCCTTGGGGCACTCCAAGCTATTTCAGCTTGTCTTACACAGATTGACACGGTTACACGTACATCTGTGCCGCAGGTGGCATCCTTAACCTCTCAAATGTCTGCATTTGTTTCTTACGCGATTCAGGTTGTCCTGGACTCTGCGAACCGTGCGGCGGTAGCCTCCGCTACTCCGTGTTTTTAAGCAGAGCCTGGTCTGCTCGTTAAGTGAATGGAAGGCAGATTCTGCTTCCAAAAAAGGTTGCCTAACCAGTTGCCTTTTTCTGCTGACCGACTGTTTGGTGAATGTAACCATTAAACAGTCCAGGGGTAAGGATTCATCCTTTCCTCAGCCCGGACACAACAAACCCCAACAGAGCAAGAGGCAGTCGGGGTTTTCGGCCTTTTCAAGGCTCGGGCAGGTCCCATTTTTCCTCGTCCAATGTGGACTCAAAAGGATCAGAGGAGCTCAGATTCTTAGCGGGCTCAGTCACGCCCAAAAAATCGACAGTCTGAAAACCCGCTTCCAAGGCGGCTTCCTCATGACTTGCGGCCTCGGTCGGTAGCAGGCTCTCCCGCCTTGGCGATATTTAGCTGCCATAGGTCAATGACCATTGAGTGTGAGACATTCTGTCTCACGGGTACAGGATAGAGCTCACTTCTCGTCCTCCAACTCGATTCTTCAGAATTTCTCCACCTCCCGGCCGAGCCGCTGCTCTTCTGCAAACAGGGTGCACTCTATAGGCAGAAAGAGTGATGACCCCCGTTCCTCTTCAGGAACAAGGTCACGGTTTTTACCCCAAATTCTTTGCGGTACCTATAACAACGGGCCGTTCCGTCCCGTTCTGGATCTAAAAATGCTCAGCAAGCTCGTGGACACCAGGCGGTTCCGGATGGAATCCCTCCGCCTCAAGGTCCCAAGGATATTTCCTAGCATCATTAGGCATCAAGGATGCTTATCCACACGTGCCGATTGATCCAGAGCACTAGCGTTTCTACGCTTCGTTATAGGAGACGAACACCTTCTGTTCGTAGCTCTACCTTCCGGCTAGCGACAGTCCCACTGGTCTTCGCCAAGGTCAGGGCAGCAGTAGTCACAGTCCTGCACTCTCAGGGTCACTCTGTGATCCCGTATTTAGACGATCTACTTGTCAAGGCACTCTCTTAGGAAACATGCCAACACTGCCCGAAAGTTGCGCTGGAGACTCTCTAGAGTTTTGGGTGGATCATCAACTTTTTAAAGTCAGATCCGACCCCGACCCTATCGATAACATATCTAGGCATAGAGTTTCTTACTCTCTCAGCGATAGTGAAGCTTCCGCTAGACAAACAGCATTCACTACGGGCTGCAAGCTCTTCTTTAAGAACCAGTCGCACACATTGAGACGCCTCATGCACTTCCTACGTAAGATGGTAGCAATGGAGGCAGTTCCTTTCGCGCAGTTTTACTGCGTCCACTACAATGGGACATTCTCCGCCAATGGGACGAGGAGTCGACGTCCCTCAACAGAGTCGTCGTTCTTTCTCAGGCGGCCAAGGAATCTCTACGGTGGTGGCTTCTTCCCACCTCTTGGTCAAAAAGAAGGTCCTTCCTATCCCCATCCTGGGCGATAGTTACGACAGACGCGAGTCTATCAGGGTGGGGAGCAGTTTCTCTCCACTACAGCGCTCAGGGTACGTGGACTCAGCAAGAGTCCACCCTTCAGATCAATGTTCTTGAACACAGAGCAGTGTATCTTGCCCTACAAACCTTCCAACAGCGGCTGGAAAGCAAGCATATCCGACTTCAGTCGGACAGCTCCACAGCGGTGGCATACATCAACCACCAAGGAAGAACGCGCAACCGGCAAGCCTTCCAGGAAGTCCGGCAGGTTCTGATGTGGGTGGAAGACACGGCATCCACCATATCCACAATTCACATCCCAAGTGTGGAAACTAGGAAGCTGACTTCCTAAGTCGCTGAGGTGTGGCCGAAAGAGTATGGTCTCCTCACCCGGACGGGTTTCAGGAGATCTGGCGCCGCTGACAGAGGCCGGACGTCGATCTAATGGCGTCACGGCACAACAACAATGTGCCAGCTTCATGGCACGGTTTCACAATCATCGAGCTCTGGCGGCAAACGCCTTAGTTCAGCATTGGTCGCAGTTCCAGCTACCTTAGGTGCCACCTCTGGCATTGTTGCCCAGAGTACTGCGCTAGATCAAGACCGACTGTGGCCGCGCCATCCTCGTCGCTACAGATTGGCCGAGGATGTTGTGGTACTCGGTTCTGTGGTGCCTCACGGTAGGCTAACCGGGGGCACTACCAGACCAATCAGACTGGCTGTCTCAAGGGCCATTCTTCCATTTGAATTCTACGGCCCTCAACCGGATGGTGTGGCATTGAGTCCTGGAACCTAGTGTCGTCAGGATTACCTCAGGACGTGGTTGCCACCATGAGACAGGCTAGCATACCAACGTCCGCCAAGATTGACCACAGGACGTGGAAGATATTCTTATCTCGGTGCTCGGCGCAGGGTGTTTCTCCCTGGCCGGTTGCATCGTCTATGTTTCCTTCCTTCCTGCAATCTAGGTAGGAAAATGGGTTGTCGCTCAGTTCCCTTTAGGGACAAGTCTCAGCGCTATCTGTATTTTTTCAGAAACGACGACTTCCTCAGGTACGCACGTTCCTACGGGGAGTTTGTCTTCTCAGCACTCCGTACAAGCGGCCGTTAGAGCCCTGAGATCTGAACAAGGTTCTAATTGCTCTCCAGATGCCGCCTTTCGAGCCTTTGAAGGATGTCTCCCTTCCCGCTTTTCACGGGAAGTGGCCTTCTAGTGACGGTCTCGTCTCTTAGGAGAGTGTCCGAGCTAGCAACGCTCTCATACAAACTCCCTTCCTGGTCCTTCACCAGGACAGGGTAGTTCTGCGTCCGGTTCCGGAATTTCTCCCTAAGGTGGTATCCCACTTTCATATCAATCAGGATATCACCTCACCTTCTTTGTGTCCTCGTCCAGTCCATCAATTTCAGAAAGATTTGCATCTGTTGGTTCTGGTGAGAGCACTCAGGTTCTACTTCCCGCATGGCGCTCCTGCGCCACCCGGATGCACTCTTTGTCCTTGTCGCTGGTCGGCGTAAACAGTCGCAAGCTTCCAAATCCACCCTTGCTCGGGGGATCGAGGAACCAATTCTTGAAACCTACAGTTCTACTGGGCTTCTGGTTCTCTCAAGGCCGAAGGCCCATTCTATCAGAGCCGTGGGTGCATCCTGGACATTACGGCACCAGGCTACGGCTCAGCAGGTGTGTCAGGCACCTACCTGATTGGGTCTGCATACTTTTACCAAGCATTTTCAGGTGCATACCTACGCTTCGGCAGACGCCAGCCTAGGTAGATAAGTCCTTCAGGCGGCAATTGCCCACCTGTAGGAAAGGGCTGTTTGACGGCCCTATCACGAGGTATTCTTTTACCCACCCAGGGACTGCTTTTGGACGTCCCAATTGTCTGGGTCTCCCAATTAGGAGCGAAAAAGAAGAAGGGAATTTTGTTTACTTACCGTAAATTCCTTTTCTTCTAGCTCCAATTGGGAGACCCAGCACCCGCCCTGTTTTCTCTGGGTTTTTCTGTTTTTTCGGGTACACATGTTGTTCATGTGGTATGGTTCAGTTCTCCGATGTTTCCTCGGATTGAATTGGTCTTTAAACCAGTTATTGGCTTTCCTCCTTCTTGCTTTGGCACTAAAACTGGTGAGCCAGTGATCCCACTGGGGGTGTATAGCCAGAAGGGGAGGGGCCTTACACTTTTAAGTGTAATACTTTGTGTGGCCTCCAGAGGCAATAGCTATACACCCAATTGTCTGGGTCTCCCAATTGGAGCTAGAAGAAAAGGAATTTACGGTAAGTAAACAAAATTCCCTTCATTCAGGGCTGTTCACATTTGATGCCTTCACTTCTGAATTCTAATCCTGATATGGTGGATCTATTTTGTGATGAATTCTTGTCCCTCTCCCCATGTAGCTCGGCCGTTACACTTTTTTTTTTTTTTTTTTAACTTTCCTGTGATTTCCAAAGACAGAGGCCAGTTCTGCACGGGGTGAGGCCATGGCCGCTCTGGCCTTGATGGCAGGACCTCTTCTTCTTCTCCTGACACATCTATGTGCAGGTCCTGGTTTGGAGGGTCCTTTATCTCAGGATGGCAGCCCTCCAGAACATGGCACTCTGCATGGACTGAAGGCTTTAATTTCATGGGGCAGCTATTAAATCTGTCAATGGTCTAGAGATGGACTCTGGGGGGCTGATATTTGCCCAAACTAGTCTGAATTCTGCGAGCTCCTAGATGAGGAGTGGGTGCAGCTGGAAAGGGGGTTTCCATAGACTAAAATCCCTAAGATATTTTTGAAAAGGAGACAACCTTTCTTGCCCTCTTGTACGCCTCTCTTGGTGTCTTAGTTATTGCAGACCATGGTCCTTCTGACTCTGAAAGACCCCACAGACCGATGAGTGCAAGCTATGAGTATTTGACCAGATTTTTCACGGTGAGGATTCACACTTGACTGTCACCCTGGTCAACAGGACAGCTGCGCTCTGGGCAAAACACCTGAAATTTGGCATCCTATCTGGAGCTGAGGTGGTAGTCCTCAATGGTCTCCTGGACTTGAACATCTTTCCTTCCCCCACCCCAGAACAATTTAACTGTGTATTTTCTTGTCTCCACCCCCCCTCCCCCCACCTTCTTTTTTTTTTTTTTTTTTTTTTTTCTTTTTGTGTCCCTAAGGACAGCATTTAGGTCAAAACCAGCAATTCCTTTAATCAGTCACTGAGCATCCTAAATATCTCCACATTCCCAGTCCTCCAGAATTTTGGAATTTGGACCGATACTCTACTTTGCTGTCAGTTTGTGGCTCTCCCCCTTTGTCATCCTCCAAAAACTAGGGAGAGCCACAAAGGTCCTGGGTGTTCTGCATGTTGGGGGGATAGTAGTGATTTTTCCTACTTGGACGACCTCCTTCTCCTCCGATCACCTGCTCTGCAGGTCACATTGGACACTCATTGACAGTCATCTCTGGCTAGGTTTTGTCTGATCTTTCAGGAGCTGCTGTTAGTAAACTATGTCCAACAGTTTTTGATCCAGAGGACCATAGCAGCCGTATAGACCAGCCTCGACCCTCTGGGCCACCTGTTGCTGCTTTCGCCTGAGTGTTGTTGAAAATCTGTGATCACTGGGATGGTAGCCCTCATTTTTTTTCAGGTGTGTACAGCTCACCTTCTCTCGTTGGGACAAGATTGTATTCTCCTTTCAAACTTCTGGTCCTCCTCATGTCCCACAAGATCACAAATCCAACAGTCTCCATGTGAAATTGTGAGAGGTTGACCACTTGGCAAGATCCCCCGTCACCACCTGAATTTTTGGCTGCTCAGTGTCCGAACTATGCCATGAACATGTTCAGCAACTGGATCAGAAGAGACCTCCAGGCTCAACCCTCCTTGTCTCTCTCCCACCTTTTTCTATGTCCGCTGGTGCAAATCCCATGAACCTAGCTGAGCAATGTGGCCCCTCTACTGCCCCATTTTTAATTGTTCTCCCCTTCCTGCAGTTGGGTCTCGTGCGGCTGGAATATGACATCTATATTCTAGGCAATTGGACTTGTCGACACTCTTGTGCTTCTCGGCCACCATCTGAGTGTGGCTTTCGCCCCAATACCCAGGACCTCTGAGTTTTCTGGTGCTGCCCCTTCCGTGGTGCCATCTTTTCTCCTGCAGTCTCCAGTCTGCTACAGGCCTTTGTACATCTCCATGCTTCATAGAGCCACAGTCTTGCAGGGCTCAGGTTTCTGAACCAGGGTAAGTTGTGCCACCCGGGTGGAGGCTCCTTTCTCAGCATCTCACACTTTGCCTCTGCTTCTTCTCACCAGAAGTTTCCCTCTTGACAGACTTTGTTCCTCTGCCCAGATTGTAACCCACTTACCACTGCACACAGTGAACGCACCCCCCTCTGAGTGCTGCTGCTCCTCTCTCCTAGTTAGTAGCCGACCTTTGAAAGATATCCCAGACCATCAATCAAATACCTAATCCAGCCAGCAGTTCCCAGGGGTAGTCAGACTCTCTGGTCCTCCAGATTTGACATGGCAGACGACGCAAGAGCAACAAGCACACAAGTTCACATGCCAGATCTACTTTGGTGTCGTCCATGATGACCTCCTTCTCTCGTCTTCCTCTGACACACCAGGGGGTTTTGAGTCACAATCTGATCTGGATGCCAAACAGATTTCTAACCTACGGGAAAAGGTGGCTAGCCACCAATCTGCCTCTCAATGTTAGGAACCTGCTCAGTCTGGACATGTCAAGAATTTAAATTTTGACTTTTGTCTTTGCAACCCCCAAAAATTTCGGGGCATTTTTACCCAGGAATGGAAGCATCTGGTAAAAATAGTCTTCAAATCTGAAAATGCATGGAGGTCTTTACCCATGTTGCGTTTTGACTTTCTACAAAGATGGACCTCCAGTGGAGAGCCCAGAGCCTGGGGCATTTACTAACACTATCCTGGCCCTTGCAGATGGGGCTTTCTGTTGAGCCCAACAACACAGATTTTTCTTGAGTTTGTGTGACTTAGAGAATGGAGGTGAGAGCACCCATATCCAGACTGGGATCAGGTCTCTGCCCAAACACCCTTGAGAAACCCAACAGGACACCCTGCCACAAAGTAGAAGACTACAATGCCCATGTCATTATGCCAATGGCTTTATGGGGTGGAAACCCTTGTGTTCTGCAACATTGTCACCATCCAACAAGTCCCTCACCAGTCTACCTGTTTGTTTTTTTCAAAAAAGTTTTAATATTTTTTTTAGGCTAATAGGGAAAAAAAATTACTTTTCTTCTGCCACAAAAGCCCCACTGGCCACCTCCTATGAGCTGTTCAACTCATCTGTTGTTCGTGACTGAAAATAGTCCCGGCAATTTTACTCCTTTTTAACAAGTGCCTGATCGGCATGGAGAAAAAGGAGGACCTTCAAGACAGTCCCCTCCTGCCAGCCACCACAACGAGCCTTCCAGATGCAACCAATTCTCCTTGGCAGGACAGGGGTCTTCCCATGTGGGAATCCTCTTGTGGTGGGCGGTCGTCTCCTCTCTTTGGTGGAGTGGCCTTCTGTAGTAGTCTATGTGCTTGTGGACGTAGGAGAGGATGTGTCAGACCCAAAGTAGTTTGCCATGCTCTCCCTCTTGCTGCTTTGATTACAGTCCTCCAAAGGATCCTTCTCTCCTTTTTGGGTTCTTCTGGGCCATTGCTTTGTGTCTGTGGTTTGGCGTCATCATTCTAGTTCTCCCATCTGGTTACAAAGAAGGAGCAATAGAAACCTGAAAAACACTACAAACAGGTTAGTTTTGTTTGCCCTTATCCTGGACCTCACAGACTGACATCTGTTCAGTAACTATTCACTTGATGGGCATATCAAAACTGATTTAACTCTATTTGCACATACCCAATCAATTATTGGATCTCCTTTCCTCCATGGTGGCCACTTTTCCATCCAACCAGAAGTTCCTGAGCTTCAGACTTCATGAGAATCTTGGGCACTAGAGATCTACTGAAGGTGACAGCGGCCATCATGGCCATACTTTAGATTAGTGGTCTTATTGTCATTCCTTGATCTTCAGGCTCCTGCAAGAGACTGATTATTTTGTTGATGAGCCAGCCAAGGCTATTTCTTAATGGTGTCCAGAGTGGAATGTTGCGATTCTGGTCTAGTGAATTGCTTTCCTGCCCAACAGTGGCATACGCAAGAGTCTTCCTGGGAATGTAGTGACAAGTACTAGCCATAGGACTTAGTTTTAAGACTCTCCCCTCCATGGTCTCTGGTTTTTCAGGAGTGTACTTGGCACAATGGAAGCCGTCCTACTTGCTCTGGTTAAAAAAAAATAAAAATCTGTAGATGGGGAAAGTGTGAAACTATCAAGATGGGTGAAGTCCACTCACTCTCTGGAGGTCCGGTCACACTTCCCTCTGAGATCTAGAAGGCCCAGGATGGTTTGAAATTTTGTTTTTCTTAGAAACAAAACACCTCTAGCTGAGGAGGCACAAAGGTGTTGGAAGCTTCTGACTCTTGGTACAGGGAGGATGGAAGACCTTGTAGAGGAGCATAGTCTTAACAGAAGACTGAAATCTTCCTGGCTCTCCTTCTATGGCAGGCTGGTGTCTTCAGATCTGCGTCCCATCAGATAATGCCATTGCTTTGGCCTGCATCACCCACCGAGGAGGATGGTTAAGTCCAGCAGCGATTACCAGTGCTTTCCATTCAGCCTATGATGGACATCTCGGCAGTGTCCATTTGATGCTTTGGCTGGTTAAAACTCTCGGTGGTAGATCTGTGTCTAGGTCTTGTGACGAACTAATAAAGGAGCTAGATCGATGGCACGCCCTCCACCTTTTTTCTAGTTGTTGCTTCTGATTGTAGCTAGTCTGCGTCCTCGTGGAGGTCTTGTTAGGCCGGCTTCTCACTTGCGAGTTTCTCGCAGTAGAGCAATGCGAGAAAACCTCGCATTGGAATCGGACATGTTAGTGAATGATTCAGCTCGCATTTGCGATTATTTTCTCAGTCCAAATCGGACTGAGAAAAAAATCGCAGCATGCTGCTTTTTTGCGAGTTTCCACTGCGAGTTTCTCCAATGCAAGTCTATGGGAGCGTGTAAATAAGCGGATGTCACGGGACGGCACTCACACCATCCTAGTGACATCCGATTTTCTAAATACATTTCTCGCATGTTTCCTAAAACACTGGAAACGAGTGATGTCACAATGTCTGTCAATCACTATTCTCTGTCAGTCGGTCTCTCCCTCTCGGTCTCTATTCTCTCTGTCGCTCCGTCACTATCTCTGTCCCTCTCTCACAGTCTGTCGGTCATTTCCCCCCCCCTCTCTCATACTCACCGATCCCCGGCGCGGCGCTGCACGGCATTCACACTGCTGCAGCAGCTTTTACTATATTGAAAAAGCCGGCCGCTCATTAAACAATCTCGTATTCCCTGCTTTCCCTGCCCACAGGCGCCTATGATTGGTTACAGTGAGACACGCCCCCACGCTGAGTGACAGGTGTCTCACTGCACCCAATCACAGCAGCCGGTGGGTGTGTCTATACTGTGCAGTGAAATAAATAAATAATTAAAAAAAACGGCGTGCGGTCCCCCCAATTTTAATACCAGCCAGATAAAGCCATACGGCTGAAGGCTGGTATTCTCAGGATGGGGAGCCCCACGTTATGGGGAGCCCCCCAGCCTAACAATATCAGTCAGCAGCCGCCTAGAATTGCCGCATACATTATATGCGACAGTTCTGGGACTGTACCCGGCTCTTCCCAATTTGCCCTGGTGCGTTGGCAAATCGGGGTAATAAGGAGTTAATGGCAGCCCATAGCTGCCACTAAATCCTAGATTAATCATGTCCGGCGTCTCCCCGAGATTCCTTCCATGATTAATCTGTAAATTACAGTAAATAAACACACACACACCTGAAAAAATCATTTATTAGAAATAAAAAACACAAACAAATTCCCTCATTACCAATTTAATAAGCCCCAAAAAGCCCTCCATGTCCGGCGTAATCCACGGACCTCCAGCGTCGCTTCCAGCATGAAGGTGACAGGAGCTGCAGCAGACACCGCCGCTCCTGTCACCTCCACGCAGCAACTGAGGTGAGTAGCGCGATCTGCTGAGGTGTCACTGAGGTTAATCGCGTCCACCGCTGGATCCAGTGACAGCGGGTAACCTCAGTGGCAGCTCAGCTGATCGCGCTACTCACCTCAGTTGCTGCGTGGCGGTGACAGGAGCAGCGGTGTCTGCTGCAGCTCCTGTCACCTTCATGCTGGAAGCGACGCTGGAGGTCCGTGGATTACGCCGGACATGGAGGGCTTTTTGGGGCTTATTAAATTGGTAATGAGGGAATTTTGTTTGTGTTTTTTTTTATTTCTAATAAATGATTTTTTCAGGTGTGTGTTTTTTTTATTTCTAATAAATGATTTTTTCAGGTGTGTGTGTGTGTGTTTATTTACTGTAATTTACAGATTAATCATGGAAGGAATCTCGGGGAGACGCCGGACATGATTAATCTAGGATTTAGTGGCAGCTATGGGCTGCCATTAACTCCTTATTACCCCGATTTGCCAACGCACCAGGGCAAATCGGGAAGAGCCGGGTACAGTCCCAGAACTGTCGCATAGAATGTATGCGGCAATTCTGGGCGGCTGCTGACTGATAGTTAGGCTGGGGGGCTCCCCATAACGTGGAGCTCCCCATCCTGAGAATACCAGCCTTCAGGCTTTATCTGGCTGGTATTAAAATTGAGGGGGACCGCACGCCGGTTTTTCTATTTATTTATTTCACTGCACAGTATAGACACGCCCACCGGCTGCTGTGATTGGGTGCAGAGACACCTGTCACTCAGCGTGGGGGCGTGTCTCACTGCAACCAATCATAAGCAGAAACCTGTGGAAAAAAAGCGCATAGGGTCTTACCCTGACAAACAGGGGGTATATTAAAGAGTAATCCTACTCACCAATTGGAGTTGTGAAAGGCACAACTCCTGTAATCGCATATGTGGATCAACGGCAGCAGTCACCCGACTGGCAGATAACAGAGAGAAATAGCGGAGATGGGTTTTAAATAACCGCGCCAGAGATCCCAGATGTAAGCTTGATCAATGTACACTTTATTTCGGCATAGGTCTACGCGTTTCAGGGTACCTGGTATATACTGTCTGTATGTATGTGACTCTGCAGATTTGATGTATCTTGTGCTTGCTGGTCCTGAGGAAGGGGGCTGAGACCCCTGAAACGCGTAGACCTATGCCGAAATAAAGTGTACATTGATCAAGCTTACATCTGGGATCTCTGGCGCGGTTATTTAAAACCCATCTCCGCTATTTCTCTCTGTTATGCAACCAATCATAGGCGCCTGTGGGCGGGGAAAGCAGGGAATACGAGATTGTTTAATGAGCGGCCGGCTTTTTCAAAATAGTACAAGCCGCCGCAGCAGTGTGAACGCCGTGCAGCGCCGCGCCGGGGGACGGGGAGTATGAGAGAGGGCTGCTAACTTCAGTCACTCCGGGGATTAGCGGTCACTGGTGAATCCTTCACAGGTGACCGCTAATCATGACGCGACACACAGACAGAGCCGCAGCATGACAATGAAGTTCACCCGAGTTCATTCTGATCGTGCGGCTCTGTCTGTGTCTGCTGTCAGTGGCCATGTAGCAGAGCTGAATGGCAGATGACATAGTAAAAAATACGCATTACACATGCATTACACACGCTAGTAAAATCATTAATTTATTCAGAAAAAGCATCGCACTTGCGTTGCACTCGGACCTAACCTGAACTAAAATCAGCCGAGTTTTTTTCAGCCAACTCGGACCGATTTTACTCGCATAGATGTGTTTCCAGCCTTAGAAGCTTCCAGATCTCCTCTCCTGGTGAAAGACCAGACCCCGAAGTAAAATAGAACTGAAGGCAAGGTATCGATTTTCTGGGCTAAATGCTTGGCACGAAGGCAAGGAAGCATTTTTCCTCTTCCATATGTAATCTGCACTTGCAAGACCTTCTTCTGATGGTGCGAAGTGGAAGACAATAATGGCAGTCCTCTTATTGTTCCGGCTGTTGTCAGCGCTTTTCATACTGTTACATAGAACTAGTGTGTTTACTACTCTCCCTCCTCCCACCCGCCTTCTCAAATCCCACCCTTCCTTCAGGTGGGGGGCACATTCTGCAGTCTTACTTGCCTTGTAGTGGTTTGAATGGGTAACTCCAAAGCAGCCTTTGTAGCCTTCCTCTCCTGATTGCCTTCCTGGTAGTCCTTCACCTCCATCACATGAGTGTCTGAGCTCATGGTCTGCTTCTGCTGCTCCCCTCCCCCATTACCCACTGGATCTGGCCTGCCATTGTGAAATGCTACAGATTTAAGAACTGAGTGCACACTCAGTTCTGGATTACTCCACTCCTGCAGTGGGGGCTTCCTGGGCTGTGTGCAGACTTGTGTTTAGAGTCTTCACCTCTCTGCCATTGGATGTGAATGCTGGGAGAAGGGTCCTGTAAGATGCAGTGGTCTGACCTCAAAATTGAGGAGACTATCCTGTGCTCACCCTGGGAGATTTTGGGTGTTCCATGGTCTTGTGTCCCCCTTACACATGTGTACTGATTTTAGTGTCTGAGATTTCATTGGGGCACACAGGAGACTATGGGGTGAATGTTGGCGACACATCCCCTGCCCCCTCCCCTCCACCTCCCAATATACATACCAGCTGGCATAGAAATAGTACTGATCACTTAGTGATAAAGCGGTAAGAACACCATGCTCTGGCCTCACTCCAAAATCAACCCCCCCCCCTGTACAGGTTATGTATTCCCAACACACACACATACCTACACACACACACACCTACACACACACACACAGGGATTGTACATTAAGTTCCAAATTATTTTTCTCCTCCTTTCTCTGCACAACATGGTGAGGCTTAAGCTGTGTTTTATGGTTTTTCTTTTTTTTTAATTTTTGTGGTGGTGGTGGTTTTGGTTGCTTGCATATGGGAAAGCATGTTACACCCCATCTCCACTATTTTGTCTTGTTGCCTTCTGGTGTGTACATTGTCCTCAGCCCGTGGCCCTGATAAAAGTGGCAGTGTCTTTGGCTGTGGACTGTATGTGTATATCTCCTGTATCATTCCTGTTTGTCCCCTTCTGTTCTGCAGGATCCTCCAGACTATAGGGAGCGTGTGCCAGGATCTGCTGTGATGGTAGCCCGGGCAGCGTCTGTAGGGATCTGCCCATCGCCCTCCACTCCCGGCTCTGCTGCACCAGATCTGTGACTATGGAGGCTCCTCATGCGATAACACAGGACTGAGATTATTCCTGATGAATCAAAGCAAGAAGCGAGTGTCTGCTGCGACCTCCATGATTGTGAGGACCCCCTCCCCGAGAAACCACAGATGTCAGCAGAGTCCCCACACAGCGCCCCCTGCTGGCTGCAGGTGACATCCACTACTGTGCAAATCAGAACTGACCTCACAAAGTACCTGCCTCTGCTGCCATCATGGCATCGCCGCTTCATCTTGTAACCACTGCCTTTACTGTCGATTGATCATAAAACCTGTTCTGCATCTTCCCGGCAAATTCTCGGATTCTCCACTGTGCTCCATTGTAGCCAATTCTACAAGGACATGTGGTAAATGATAGAGCAATGTGGACGTCCCCTTCCTATAATGACGTGAAAGCCGAAAAGAGCGGAGCGGCCCTCGCAGATCTGCACAATTCAACACAAAGGGAAGTGACTGCACTCCTAGAGGTCTCCCATTACTACACTCAGATTATGACTATTTCTGATGGGACCTGATTGTTTAAGATGTTGCATTCTTTTCTAAAAGGTGCAGGTTTTTTTTGCTTGTAAAATAGTTAAATTAAATGTCTGTCCCCCAGAGCCGTCATCTCATTATTAATCCCCTCCGCACTGGTGGAGCTAATTTGGACCATTATTTAGTGACACTGGTCTGCATTTTTAGTTAGAGAAGCATTTTAAATGGCCAATAAATAAGCCATAGGCTATGTGCGCACGTTGCGTCGTCCTAGTGGCAGTTCAAAACGCATATTTTGGCAGAAATTGCTTTTGCCAAAGTTGCTTTTGACCATCAAAATGCGGTAAATGTATGTGTATTTACTGCGTTTTCAGCGCTTTTTACTTGCTTTTTCATTGCCTAAAGTCAGATGCGTTTTGAACACAGACACAAAAAAGTTTTAACATACAAACACTATGAAAAAGAAAAGACAATTTAAATCATAACAAAAGTGGTTATATTTAATGAAATTATAGCGGTTTTATACTATTTTTGGCAAAAATATCAATAATGAAAATTTTCTTTATTTTAATTGTGTGTGTGAAGGGACATATTATTCCATTATTTTGATGTCAAAAGCATGCGTTTTGGAAGTCCAAAATGCATTGTTTCTGCAGGTAACACGCTGGAATTTTGACGATTGCTTTTTGCTACTTCTCATTGACTTCAATGTTAGCAAAACGCTGCCCAAATGGCAAAAACAATTGCCATGCTGCTTCTTTGAACGCATGTTTTTTGCCACAAATGATGCAAATTAAACGCAGCGTTTGGGGATTTCTAGTCCGCACTTTGCGTTTCCATTTTCCATTTTGCTGTCAAATCAAAACACATGCATTTTGGCATAAAAACTGACCTAAAAAGCACCTGAAACGCAAAGTGCGCACATAGCCTTAGCCCACTATTGTTAGAGAAGCAATTGGGGCTTAAGCCTTTTCTTTTTCCAAACAGTGGGCTACCACATTTTTGGGTCCATTAAATAGATTGAGATCACGGACCATGTGACTCCCACAAGAGAATGGCAAGCGGAAGTGCTGGATATAATCCGAACACTAATGTGAATTTGGGGCATATCTTTAGCGGAGGCTCAACACTATTTCAGCCATTGGAGGCCACAGATGTGGACGATCCACCCAAACCACACAAGGTGCACAGATGCTCTCCACTACGGTGTAAGGAAAGGAATTCCTCCACCCCAGAATGTGGAAATGTCAGGCACCGGGGAGTTTGAGGAATGTTTTTGACCATGAGAACCCTTGATGTGGAAATGTTTCAAATGTTTAAGGATAAATTATGGTCCAATTTGTTTTTGTGTCATAATCTCCCAACAAGGGAAAATGAATGTCTTTCTGGACAGGGTGCTGCCAGCCATGAGTTCATTGTTACCAAACCAGGAGGAGAATATTTTAGTTGTATCCATGTTGACATTTGTGGCCCTTGAGGCCTCAAACAAACTGTTTCCAATATTTCCCCCACAAATGCTTGCTTATAGTTGCTGCAGAAGAGCTCTCTCCACTGACCGGCCAACTGCACCTGCAACATAGGGTTAAGAAGTAGCAGCCATGTGGCCGCTTTCTTTGGTTGTCAGAGGGGTCATGGGGCACTTTTTGAGTTAACTTTCTCTGCTCATCCAGTAATGCGGCTTTCACACTACTTTTTTTTTTTTTTAGCATGCGTCATGAACTTTTTTTGCTGCAAAAGTGGATCCTGTTTTTGCAAAGAAACGCATGTTATTTTGCAGGATCCTGTCACTTTAAGTTTATGGGTGGGCATTGGAGTCATGTGATCGGGAGTGAGGGGAACTGAACGTGAAAGACAGGGAGCTGACAGCTGTGCAGGCTCGTAACCAAGGTAAACATCGGGTAACTTGCTTGGATACCTGATATTTACATTGGTTACGAGCGTCTGCAGCTGCTAGGAGCCGGCTCCCTGCACACGTAACCAAGGTAAACATCGGGTAACTAAGACCGCGGTTACCCAATATTTACCTTGGTTACGAACGTCCTCTGCTCTCAGGCGGGGGAGAGGAGAGAGACTGATCACGCGAGGCTGGTTTCTGGGCATGCTCAGTAGAGCAAGCAGGATCCTGTCTATCAGCATGCCAGCGTTCACATACGTTTGCGTGCCGTTTAGTCAGGATTCAGCAATTTGCAGTATTTGGACGCAGCTCAAAAATGCTACAAGTAGTGTTTTAGAAAAAAGTAAAAAAAAAAAACCTGCAAGTCGCTGGATCCTCACTATAACGCAGGTGAACGCATGTTGACGCGAGTCCATTGAAATAAACGCATTTGCACTGGATCCGTTTTTGCGTAAAAAAAAGTTCATGACGGATATAAAAAAAAACGTAGTGTGAAAGCCGCCGCCCCAGTTGAGACTTAAAGAAACCAAATATTATTTTGTGTTTAAAAATCTAACTTTACTAGGGGCTGACAAGTCTGTAAATGCCTTTTGTCAAATTACCCACCACAGTCATATACAGCAATTCCACCCTGGAATGAGCGCTCCTGTGCGTGGGGGGGGGGGGGGGGGGGGGGTGTGTCTTGGGGGGGGTCTTGGGGTGGGGGGGGGGGGCTGATGGCTGCTTCCTACTCATGTCTATATCTGTCTCCCCGGGTGTTTGTCCTCCTCACTCTGTGATAGGACAGCGCCATCTCGGTACACTGTGCTACACAATGTGTGCTTCACCTCCGGAGCACAGCGTCCCCCAGTGTTCTGTGTCCCCCAGTGTTCTGTGTCCCCCAGTGTTCTGCGTCCCCCAGTGTTCTGCGTCCCCCATGCTGATGAGAGCACGCACAGGAAGAAATGCTGGCAGTACCCGCAGCAGCGATCAGCGCTACAGATGGCAGGCTGCTGTGATCATTACTTGCTGCAGCTTGTACTCATTTGGACCTCCACTCCCAGCCGCTGCTCCTGTGAGTGCAGAGTGGAGCTCAGAGGGGGTACATGGGGTGCGGTGATCACAGCCTGCCAGCTATAGTGGTCTGATCTGGTGCCAGTATCCTGTGCAGAGCACACGGGTATACAGCAATATGGGCACAGTATACAGTGGAAAGGTCAGGACGGCGGATATACTGCTCCAACGCTCAGTGTGGGGTCAGCTGCTGATAAATAGTGTGCAGTTGTTGGCAAAAAGCACCATTTTGCACAATTACTTTTAGATTTTAGAGTTTACTGTTGGCTCTTCCAGGCAAACATTGTAAAAAGTGTAATATTAAGGTTAATGTGATCAGAAAGGCTTTTATAAAAAAAAAAAAAATATATAGTAGTTATTTCCATCCCATCTGTAAGCCCAATAACCAGTGCTGATATTATTCCATTCTACACGCCCTGGGTCAATCGAGAAGTCATCATGCCATTGTGGGCCGGATTTTGGTGGGGTTTGATCTATTACGTCCCTTTAATTTTTGCACTGAAGCTGCTGCCATCAGCATTGTGCACACGCCGGCCCCAGGGAAGTCCTGCTACATTAGTGGCATTTAGCGCAGGCAGTGGCTAAAGATAATCCCTACAAGTTAGGTTCAGTATGGATGCCAGCTATAGGAGTGTATGGATTGCGGCAGACCATGCACTGTGTACGGCCTCTCGTGTGCGGTCCTCACCTGGGCCCTGCACTCCTGTCCCGATTCCTCCACCTTGTCACAATCATCTCCAAGAGATCACCTTTTAGGGCTCATTAATATGACCGTTCCATTTGTACGGTCCACAAAACACTGGTTGGCCCTCTTTGTAGTCCACAAAAAGAAAAAAAAAAACCTCTCACACATGACACAGCCTGTATACAGAATGGAGGCCACACAGATGCATCCATCAATCCAAAAACCTCATCTGGCCAGATAGCTTACAAAATGCTGGGGAGTGGGACCTAGACCAATTGGCCATTCATTTGTCAATTTATCCATTTTGCACCTTTAGTGCCACATTAAATACAAATACTTCTTTTTGTGTCTAAGCACCCTTTAAATACAACGTTAAAACAACTTGGGGTTCCCCCTATTTTTTTCTAGCCAGCTCGTGGTTAGTCATATTAGGTAAAGTGGACAGCTGTGGTCTGGTATTCTCAGACTAGGGAGAGTCCAATAATTGTGGACCCTCCCTAGTCTAAGACTAGCAGGTTGCAGCTGCCCCAGAAGTGGCGCTTCCATTAGATGCGCCAATCCTGTTGCTTTAACACATTTGCCCCAGCTTATCCTAATGCCCTGGTGCAGTGGCAATTGCAGACATGTGATGTCACAGCATCTATCAGTTACTAGTCATCAGTAACCAGTCACTAATAGACAACATTGAATAAATTAAATGTAACATCACATTCCCTAGTTTAATTTAAAATTTGTAACCAAAAAAAATTGACGACAAATCTGGATCTGACATTGCCCCAATAAGGGGTTCCATGAGGATCCACTGTCACTGTCCCAGTCCCTGAAGAACAGTGTTCCCCATTGGCTGGGAGAGCAATGCAGTGACCTGAGCTAACATCAGGAGGTCAGCCCAGGTCACTGCAGGGGATGACGAGCGCTGCTGTCAGGAGGTCAGCCCAGGTCACTGCAGGGGATGACTAGCGCTGCTGTCAGGAGGTCAGCCCAGGTCACTGCAGGGGATGACTAGTGCTGCTGTCAGGAGGTTAGTGTGGTACATTACCTGCGGTGATGGAAGCCGCTGCACTCTGACATCAGCGCTGATGAGTAATGTCTGTCGTGTTCTCAGATCACCTCTTGCGAGTGGCCGGTGACATCACGTCTCACAGCCAAACACTGACTAGCAGTGACGTGAGAACATGGCTGTCAAGAGATTGCTGATTACTAATTATCTGCAGTGATGAACTTTGCTAATGTCAGGAGGGCAGGACTTCTTCCCTATGGCTGCTAGTACTGCAGTGTGAGGAGCTGCGGGGCAGGACACAGACTGCAGGGGCAACTGACTGCAGTCACACGGAAGTGCTTATGTGCAGCTGCTGGGGATTTTGCAGGCCCATTAACTTGCCATATGGCCATTCTGTTATTGGGGAACAGAATAGGACCTCTGTTGTGTAGGATCAGATGGCACACACAAGCATGGCCATGTGCCATCTGATGCTACACAACAAAGGACATGACCAAGATTGTCCTGGTCATTTCTTGTTTTTTTTTTTTTTTCCAGACCCATAGACTGGGCCAACTGAACAATTGTATGAATAAGCTCTCTGCACACTCTCTGCACACTCTCTGCACACTCTCTGCACACTCTCTGCACACTCTCTGCACACTCTCTGCACACTCTCTGCACACTCTCTGCACACTCTCTGCACACTCACATAGAAACAAGCCAGTACATGCATTTTGTTGGGGAGGAGTTGTTTTATCTGCATGTTGACTGCATCACTGTAAAGGGGGCCATAAATTACACCCAGTGCACTGGGGGTTAAAGGGAACCTGTCATCAGAAATTTAGCTTTAAACCTAAGAGTCCCCCCCTCTGCAGCTCGTGGGCTGCATTCTAGCAGGTTTCTATACTTTTTGTGGCCCCTTTTAAACCAAATTAAATACTTTATAAACTTGTACCTTTTGCCATGTAAATTTTGTAAATCGTCCATGGGGGCGGGCTCTCTGGTGACCGTTGCTGTTCCTCCAGCACATTGACGCCGTCCCCCCACGCTCCATTTCATCCATCAGGACGCCGCCCCTGGGCGCCCGAGTTGCCGCCCACGCCAGGATCGCTGGTGACGTGTGTCACAAGCACGAGATTATGGGTGGCACTGTGATTGCATCGCAAGTGCCCGCCCATAATCTCGTGGACGCGCTTTCCCCCACTGCCTCCAGCGTTCTGCGCAAGCGCTCGCCGGCCAAATGGCCTGACGTCACCTCCTTCCCATCTTACCCTGCAGCAGGGCAAGATGGGAAAGAGATGACGTCAGGTCATCTGGCCAGCAAACGCTTGCGCAGAACGCTGGAGGAAGAGGGGAAAGTGCGGTCACGAGGTTATGGGCGGCACTTGCTGATGACACTCACAGCGCCACCCATAACCTCGTGCCTGCGCAAAACGTCACCAGCGGTCACACAGTACCGCTACAGTCGTACAGCGCATGCGCGGGACCACGGGCGCCGTCTTGAGATATGAAATTCAGCGTTGGGGGGGCGGCGTAAATCTGCTCGAGGAACAGCAACGGTCAGCAGAGAGCCCACCCCCATGGACGATTTACAAAATTTACATAGCAAAAGGTACAAGTTTATAAAGTATTTAATTTGGTTTAAAAGGGGCCACAAAAAGTACAGGAACCTGCTAGAATCAGCCCAGGAGCTGCAGAGGGGGGGACTCTTAGGTTTAAAGCAAAATTTCTGATGACAGGTTCCCTTTAAGGTAGATTGCATTTATTGCATAGCTTCCTTTAACCCCATCTGCATCCCAGACCACTTACCAAAGAAACAGTCAATCTGTGCTTTTTAAATGACCCTGATGTGAAGAAGAAAGGAAAGATGTAGATCAGGACAATGTTTTCTCAAGACTTTCCAAGAGAAAGTCTCAGAAGAAGAAGAGGACTGAGGTAGGGTGCGGCTGTGGGCTCCCAGAGACCATAGGAAGTGGCTAGTGACCTGCTTTTACGGCCAGCCAAAGAGATATGGCAGGCCTTAGGCTATGTGCCCACGCTGCAGAAAATGCCGTGGAGTTTTTCAAAAATCTGCAGCACAGCTACTCCCCAGCCATTTCTATGGCATTTGGGAACTGCTGTGCCCACGCTGCAGATTTTTACGCAGCGGAAATAATGCGGATTTCTCTGCGAAAAAAAATCATCAGCATGTCAATTATTCCTGCGGATTTCTCCGCAGGGTCCCATATATTTACCTGCCATAGCAGACACCAGAGTCACTTTCTCCGTCCGGTGCACAGCAGCGCAGGAAGAGTTGGGCGGGGCCTGCACGAGCTCCGGTCATGTGACAGCCGGAGCTAGTTCAGGCCCGCCCACCTTCTCCTGCAGACGCTGACAGTGACCCGGCCGCCGGAAAGCGAGGTGCTGCATGATGGAGGTATGAACTCCCCTGATCACTCCAGCACATGTTCTGCATTGAGGATGCAGTGCTGAAGCCATGGTACTGTGTCCTCAATGCAGAATGCCCGCACCATATCCGCAGGACATTCCGCAGCATGGAAACAGACAGAAGTTGTGCTGCGGTTTCCTGGGAGCTCCTGCGGAATGTCTTGTGGATATATCCGCAGGACACTGTCCCCGTGGGCACATAGCCTTAGACACAGAACTGACCCTACACACCCCGTACCAGCCACAGAATAGGAGAGTTGGGGCAGTAGAGTCTTCCCCGTGCATTGTTCAGTGTCAGACACCCCCCAGCAGGGACCACTAAGTTGAGACCCTATGAAATTCTGTTTAAATATCTGGGGGTACTTCTAAACAACGAGTTTAGTTAACTAAACATTTGACTAATATACGTTCAAGTTTTCTCCTCCAGATCCAACCAGATCTAGATCTTAAGGCCCCGTCTGTCACACACAGAGGAGAGATCTTTGGCAGATCTGTGGTTGCAGTGAAATTGGGGACAGAGATTTATCTGTGTGTGACGGGGTCTTTTCTCTCTCTCGTCCTCTCTCTTTCTTTCTTTCTTACAAAGATCCACGCATCCCACTACAAAAGATGTGGGAGCTGGGACCAGGAGATGGCTCTTCCCTCTTCTACCCAACACTTTGTGCCCAGAAGATGACTGTGCATCCCACCTTTTAATGTCCCACCATTACCGCCTGAGGAATAGGAGACTGAGTGAAAGCAACCCTGATAAATAAGAGCTGATGAGGACTGCCGCCACCCCCCCCTTCCTGAATAACGTGTGCCAGCGTGGAACATAGCCACGAGGATACGTCAGGATCTGGCTTCCTATGCATAGTCTGTTGGGTGGGGAGGTTCATCCACAAGGGATGGGGTATCTCGTATGCGAGTGAGGTAACCATCGCCATTAGGACAGATCGATAGGCAAAAAGTCTTTATCTCCAAAGGGGGGAGACTCAGGAAAAACGTAAGGAATGTTATGAGTATTAGCCATAAGATTATGAAGTATTAAGAGTTATAAAGATATCCAAAAAAACAGTTACATAGTTACTAAGGTTGAAAAAAGATCTAGGTCCATCTAGTTCACCCTTCCTCCACCAGTTCTACATTTGGTCACTAAGTCATTTATAACCCACAATGTTGTGTAGTGAGGAATCATCCGCCTGATATAAAGCTGTTCTAGTATCTGCCATTACTACCTCTTGTGGTCGCATTCCACAGTCTGACTGCTCTAACTGTAAAGAATCCTTTCCTATTTAGGTGTCGGAATCGCTTTTCTTCCACTCGCAGTGAGTGCCCCCTGGTCCTTAGTACTGTCTTTGGAAGGAATAAGTCCTGCGCCGTCCTTTATATGGACCACACATGTATTTATACATATAAATGAGATCTCCTCTGAGACGTCTTTTTTTCTAAGCTAAACATATCTAACTTTTTCAACCTGTCATCATACGGGCGGCCTCCATTACTCATCATACGGGCGGCCTCCATTACTCATCATACGGGCGGCCCCATTACGCATCATACGGGCGGCCTCCATTACTCATCATCCGGGCGGGCCTCGATTACTCATCATCCGGGAGGCCTCCATTCCTCATCATACGGGCGGCCTCCATTCCTCATCATACGGGCGGCCTCCATTCCTCATCATACGGGCGGCCTCCATTCCTCATCATACGGGCGGCCTCCATTCCTCATCATACGGGCGGCCTCCATTCCTCATCATACGGGCGGCCTCCATTCCTCATCATACGGGCGGCCTCCATTCCTCATCATACGGGCGGCCTCCATTCCTCATCATACGGGCGGCCTCCATTCCTCATCATACGGGAGGCCTCCATTCCTCATCATACGGGCGGCCTCCATTCCTCCTCATACGGGCGGCCTCCATTACTCATCATACGGGAAGCCTCCATTACTCATCATACGGGCGGCCTCCATCCCTCATCATACGGGCGGCCTCCATTACTCATCATACGGGAGGCCTCCATTAGTCATCATACTGGCGGCCTCCATTCCTCCATCATACGGGCGGCCTCCATTCCTCCATCATACGGGCGGCCTCCATTCCTCCATCATACGGGCGGCCTCCATTCCTCCATCATACGGGCGGCCTTCATTCCTCATCATACGGGCGGCCTCCATTCCTCATCATACGGGAGGCCTCCATTAGTCATCATACGGGAGGCCTCCATTAGTCATATGGGCAGCCTCCATTCCTCATCATACGGGAGGCCTCCATTACTCACCATACGGGAGGCCTCCATTCCTCATCATACGGGAGGCCTCCATTCCTCATCATACGGGCGGCCTCCATTACTCATCATACGGGAAGCCTCCATTACTCATCATACGGGAGGCCTCCATTACTCATCATACGGGCGGCCTCCATTACTCATCATACGGGCGGCCTCCATTCCTCCATCATACGGGCGGCCTCCATTCCTCCATCATACGGGCGGTCTCCATTCCTCATCATACGGGCGGCCTCCATTCCTCATCATACGGGCGGCCTCCATTAGTCATCATACGGGCGGCCTCCATTCCTCCTCATACGGGAGGCCTCCATTACTCACCATACGGGCGGCCTCCATCACTCATCATACGGGAGGCCTCCATTCCTCCATCATACGGGCGGCCTCCATTCCTCATCATACGGGAGGCCTCCATTCCTCATCATACGGGCGGCCTCCATTCCTCCTCATACGGGAGGCCTCCATTACGCATCATACGGGAGGCCTCCATTACGCATCATACGGGCGGCCTCCATTACGCATCATACGGGCGGCCTCCATTCCTCCTCATACGGGAGGCCTCCATTACGCATCATACGGGAGGCCTCCATTACGCATCATACGGGAGGCCTCCATTACGCATCATACGGGAGGCCTCCATTACGCATCATACGGGAGGCCTCCATTAGTCATCATACGGGAGGCCTCCATTCCTCATCATACGGGCGGCCTCCATTCCTCATCATACGGGCGGCCTCCATTCCTCATCATACGGGCGGCCTCCATTCCTCATCATACGGGCGGCCTCCATTACTCATCATATGGGCGGCCTCCATTCCTTGTAGTAATCTAGTTGCCCGCCTTTGAACTGACTATCTTCTGAATGTCCTTTTTAAAATGTGGAGCCCAAAATTGAATCCCATATTCCAGATGTGGCCTTACAAGTGATTTATAGAGGGGTAACAATACGTTGGGATCACGAGATCTAATCTCTCTTTTTATACACCCTAGAATCTTGTTTGCTTTTGCAGCTGCTGCTTGACATTGATGCTGCTGCTCAGTTTATTTGTAATGAGAATACCCAAGTCCTTCTCCTGTTCTGTAGTCCGGGGGTTACTTCCATTTAATGTATACGCAGCTATAGGATTACTCCGTCCTAGGTGCATTACTTTACATTTATCAACATTAAATCTCATTTGCCAAGTATCTGCCCATTCTGACATCTTATCCAGATCTTTTTGTAATATTATACTATCAAGGTCAGTTTTTAATATCCTACATAGTTTGGTATCATCAGCAAAGACTGACACTTTACTATCGATCGCATCCATCATTAATATCCTACATAGTTACAATATCCTACACATTTTTAATATCCTACATAGTTTGGTGTCATCAGCAAAGACTGACACTGTACTATCAATCGCATCTGTCATTAATAAAGAGATTAAAAAGAATTGGTCCTAGCACAGATCCCTGCGGTCCCCACTGCTCCCACTACAGATCCCTGCGGCACCCCACTGCTCCCACTACAGATCCCTGCGGCACCCCACTGCTCCCACTACAGATCCCTGCGGCACCCCACTGCTCCCACTACAGATCCCTGCGGCTCCCACTACAGATCCCTGCGTCACCCCACTGCTCCCACTACAGATCCCTGCGGCACCCCACTGCTCCCACTACAGATCCCTGCGGCACCCCACTGCTCCCACTACAGATCCCTGCGGCACCCCACTGCTCCCACTACAGATCCCTGCGTCACCCCACTGCTCCCACTACAGATCCCTGCGGCACCCCACTGCTCCCACTACAGATCCCTGCGTCACCCCACTGCTCCCACTACAGATCCCTGCGGCACCCCACTGCTCCCACTACAGATCCCTGCGGCACCCCACTGCTCCCACTACAGATCCCTGCGGCACCCCACTGCTCCCACTACAGATCCCTGCGGCACCCCACTGCTCCCACTACAGATCCCTGCGGCACCCCACTGCTCCCACTACAGATCCCTGCGGCACCCCACTGCTCCCACTACAGATCCCTGCGGCACCCCACTGCTGACTACAGGATTTAAGAAAGTGCTTGAACTGTGTACAACACCTATGTCTGAATGCAAATATCAGACTCAACAGACAGACTGGACTTTATGTGACAAGTGAATCATGCGGACATAGCTAATGTACAATGAACTTCCTCCTTTATATTAAGCTTAGTCTGTAATATACAGTATACTTGTATTTTATCCAATAGGAGACGTGTTACGTATTCTTGGCTGCTAAGCAAATAATTCCTTTTAAATGTTTGTGGACTTCCGTAATGAAACCAGTCCTATTTTCTATGCAGATCCGTGTCATTCCTCGGGGCTGTATGGAAGAATAGTAGCATGCTACTAACAAATGACGCTTTATTTGGATGCAGACAGGGTTAAGGTAGATGCATTATTAGATTGCATCACGGTAAATTTATGGCCCCCCCTTAACATGAGACTATCCAGGTGAGGATCCCATGTCCTATTAGACCCCACAGTGACATACTTGGGTTTACTGATCACACTACAAGCAATTAAATGCTATGCCAGGACCTACAAGCATGGAGAGACCGGGCTGGATAAGGCCCCATTGATTAGTTGGAGCTGTAACCAAATTGGACATGGCTTGTACTTGTAATTCAGGGGCCAGATGTGCTGCGCCACAGGACAATGTGTGATAACGGGCAACTGTCCGTACTGAGCAGCCGGATCAGACTGATCTATGCGGATCCACATGATTCCACTGACTTTGCACTATAGATGTAGACCTCGTCCCTGGTCTTCAGTATTCGGTATCGGAGTACAGACGATGGAGTCTGTGGCCAGGATTGTGCCTACATCACTCATTAAAAAATAACGCCACAGTCTGTTCCTGTATCAATATTTGTGAGTTATTTAATGGATGGTGCCAGATGCCACATATTGGGGTTCAGCTGCAGATTATTCTGGGCCACCTACAGAACTTACATATATAAAAAAAAAAACCCCGGCATGGCTATGATAGGCCGGTCTGCAGATCCACAAATGTGTGGCCCATTATGGAGCTCATACTGGAACCATTGCACAGTCCAATGTTCTCTCCCTCCCCGCGCTGCCGAGGCCGGTGTGTGAGGACTGACCACTCGTGGAAGCAAGGTCTGAGAATAATAAGGCAGATGTGTGGTCTTCCAGCTTTCCCCATTACTGCAACATGGCCAGAAAGTAAATCATCCAGCGGGGGGGGGTTTAGGGTTGGTCCAGCCATTCCCTCCCCCCAATAGTTGATGACATAAAGCAAAGTTCCCCTTGTGTCTAGAGGAGGTTGATCTCGCTGACCACCGTGTCCTTGCTGCTGCGCTGTCTGTACACGAAGTGGAAGTCCGGCTTCTGCTCCATGTTCATCAGCTGAGACTTCACCTGCTGAGGGAAGGCGTCTTCTGTCAGCCGCAGGCAGCGGCCATTCACCTGCACAAAGAGGCCGTAATCCTCCGCTGGAGACACATTGAACTTCTGGGCACATTCCCGAGTCACCTCCGCCACCGTCAGCTCCGGTTTAGTTGCTAAAGTTCTGGTTTGGGAGTTTAACTCCAGGAAAGAGATTGTGATGAAATCCTGGTGGGGGGAGACAAGGAAATACACATCATTTACACTTGTGGAGGGCTGTGGCTGTTATGAGACAGTCCAAAAGTTGATTACTTAAAAGCTGGAGAACTTACCATGGGGGGGTGGGAGCTACAACATTGCTTATAATGCAAAATGACTTAATTTGATAAGTTCTCAAATAACTATTTTACAACTGATGGCTGACCCCTCTTTCACCCCACTTTGACACCAAGTTGTGGCTTATGTCAAACATTACTATTAATTTTATAAAAAAAAAAAAAATATATAGGGTATAAACAATTATTCTAAATTTAGAATTTTTAATGCTTCTATAATATATTACAAATGGTATTAACAATATGCCCAAGTTTGTCTAATTACAGCATCCCCTGAAAAAAAACAACATTTGAAACGCGCGTCGGGATATAGCGGTACACAGAACATTCTTGACCATTGTTAAGGTATTTTGACTCTAGCAACACTTTTTTGCACTTCACAGGCACTTTAGTCTAATATGCTAGTTTGCCTCATACCTTCTTTCCATACATATTATATATAGCTGCATTTTTAAAAAAAAGCACCTTATGTAGTTATATATATATATTCATGGATTTTTACATCTTTTGGTCAGTATATATATATATATATATATATATACACACACATATATATATATACACATTATCTATATATACACCTATCTATCTATCTATCTATCTATATATATATATATATATATATATATAGTGTGTGTGTAAAATATATTTATTTATTTATTACACACACACACATACATATACATATATATATATATACATATATATATATATATATATATATATATATATATATATATATATATATATATATATATATATATATATATATATATATATATATATATATATATATATATATATATATATTATATATAAATTCTGAACATGTATTATATGTAATTTTTAAAAAACAATAAAAAATGTTTTCTAAAAAAAGACAACAATCCCTTTTTATTAACCTCTTCTGGTTTTTAAAAGGTATTTTTGATTATTATGATTATTTAACGGTGTTTTAAATATACTAACACCTATAGCTTATGACAAACAAGAGATATCTTAGCTTAGGTTGTTTTAATTTAGTTTAAATTTTGTTTAAATATTCAAGTTAACACTTGAATCAACGCTATTATTACTTTGAAAACTCTATTTTTAAGAGATAAGGTAACATTGATAGGAGAGAGCATTTGACAAGGTTTAAAACCAAATTATACTTTTTAAACATGTGTGATCTGATTGGGAACTGTTACCAGGATGGATAGCCTAGAGCAGTGATGGCGAACCTATGGCACGCGTGCCACCAGGGGCACGCAGAGCCCATTCTGCTGGCACGCGTGCTGTCGCCTGATCCTGCCGCTTTGATCTGTTGGTGCGGTGGCGCCGGCAGTTCTAAGCTGTGTTGGAGCGGAGGAGACATTTCTCCTCGCTCTGACACTCCTCCTCTCCCAGGCCGCAGGTCTGTTGCCTAGGAGACGGAGGATCGTCAGTGAGCGGCGCCGGCGTGATGACGTCTTCTGGCCGCGTGGGAACTGAGGACACAGTGGGGGAGCGTGTGCAGGAAGGTGAGTTGTTTGTTGCTTTTTTTTTCCGTATAACTTGTGTGCAGCTGTGCCAAGGTGGGGATGAGGGGGCCAGTGCCAGCATGGGGGGGAGAACATACATGCCAGCATGGGGGGGAACATACATGCCAGCATGGGGGGGGGAGAACACACATGTCAGCATGGGGAAGGGACACACATGCCAGCATGGGGGGGGAACATACATGCCAGCATGGGGGGAACATACATACCAGCATGGGGGGGAGAACACACATGCCAGCATGGGGGGGAGCACACATGCTAGCATGGGAGGGGGAATACACATGCTAGCATGGGGGGAGAACATACATGCCAGCATGGGGGGGAACACACATGCCAGCATGGGGGGAGAAAACATACATGCCAGCATGGGGGGGAGAAAACATGCATGCCAGCATGAGGGGGGGGAACATGTATGCCAGGATGGAGGAAAAATGCATGCCAGCATGGGGAAAACATGCATGCCAGGATGGGGGAAACATGCATGCCAGGATGGGGGGAAACATGCATGACAGGATGGGGGGAAACATGCATGACAGGATGGGGAAAACATGCATGCCAGGATGGAGGAAACAAACATGCCAGGATGGAGGAAACATACATGCCAGGATGGAAGAAACATGTGTCGCGGGCGGAGGAGGGGACGCTGTGCTCTCCCACTGCTCGGGTCCGGCGGCCGCTGCTGCTGCGGCTGCTGTTGCTGCTCGGTGGTGGCTCGAGCGGTGGGGCCGGATCCCGGGGACTCGAGCGGCGCTCCTCGCCCGTGAGTGAAAAGGGGATGATTGGTTGTGGGGGTTTTGATTATGGATGTTGTCCGTGACGCCACCCACGGTTGTGGTGATTTTGGTGACACCACCGCTGCTCTGGACGGGGATCCCGGGAGCGGTGACTGGGAGCAGCTTGGTTGTTATTCCTCCCCTCCGTGGGTAGGGGGTTGGTTGTCCCGGGGCCCGGTGATGGGGTAGGGATGGATGACAGGCGGGTTGCGGGGCCTGATGAGGTGCAGGGTCGCAGGGGCAGCGCTGTGCCGCACGGCACGGAGGTTCTCACTCAGCCCAATGATGAGGACACAGTTCACGGTAAAACAAGCGGCTGGATGGACGGGTCCCTCGGACGGCTGCGGTGTTGTTGCTCCCTGCAGGTTAGCGGTGACTGACTTTTCCCTGCACCTACGCTGTCTGTACGGTTCCAATGGGTTCCCACTGTTAACCCGCTCCCCGACTTGGATATGGGCCGGAGGAGCCCCTTTTGCCCGCAGGCGCTGGCCCTGAGAAACGGTTGCCTTGGCGGTGGCGGTGTCTCTCTCACTGGGTTGGACTGTTGCCTTCGGGACTTGACTGTTTGGAAACCCAGGAGGTCCCCTTCACTAACGGATTCGGCAAATTCACGGCGACTCCTAGCCTTGCCGGGGTCCGAAAAGCCCCTGTCACTGGTGCTGGCTTCTCTTTGTGTACCGGTCCGGTACCGCCGGGCCACCACCCGTCCACGGTCCTTACGGTAGACTCCAATCAGCCACTCCTGCAGACGGTCACCACCGTCTGCCAACCTTGCTGTCTCGCCCGGGCCACACAGCCGGACGCTGTCAGTCAGTTGCTCCGCTACTACACTTTCCTCCTTCCACTTTCACTGTCCAAAACTGAACTGCTCCTTTTTCCCGCCTCCAGGACTGTGAACTCCTCGGTGGGCGGGACCAACCGCCTGGCCCACCCCCTGGTGTGAACATCAGCCCCTGGAGGAAGGCAACAAGGGTTTTGTGTCTGACCTTGATGTGCCTGCCGGGAGTATGGGGTGTGTGGGTGTTGTGCTCTGTGTCTCCTGGCCTGTCCATGGCGACACACATGCATGCCAGGATGGGGGGAAACACGCATGCCAGGATGGGGGGAAACACGCATGCCAGGAAGGGGGGAAACACGCATGCCAGGAAGGGGAAACATGCATGCCAGAATGGGGAAAACATGCATGCCAGGCTGGAGGAAACATGCATGCCAGGATGAGGAAAACATACATGCCAGGATGGAGAAAGCATACATGCCAGCAGTGGTAAACAAACATGCCAGGATGGGGAACAATGCATGGCAGGATGGGGAAAACATATATGCCAAGATGGAGGAAACATGCATGCCAGGATGGGGAAAACATGCATGCCAGGATGGAGGAAACATGCCACGATAGGGTACATTTACCAGGAAGGGGAACATTTACCAGGATGGCGAACATGTTAAGATAGGGAAAATTTACCGGGATGGGGAACATTTACCAGGAAGGGGAACATGCCAGGAAGGTGGACATTTACCAGGATGGGGGTACATGCTAGGAAGGGGGACATTTACCTGGATGGGGGTACATTTACAAGGATGGGCAATATGTCAGGATGGGGTACATTTACCAGCATGGGGGAACATGCCAGAATGGGGTACATTTACCAGGATGGAGGACATTTACCAGGATGAGGTATATTTACCAGGATGGGGCCATGATGGGGACAAATATACCAGAATGTAGGAAATATATATCAGGATGGGGGACATGTTTACCAAGAAGTGGCCCAGGATGGGGGACATAACTACACAATGAAAGGGGAGGGGAGCAACTCGTACGTCTTTATGGGATTTCAAGATGTCAGACTTTGAAATGTAGATGTGGATTACAGGGTGAAATCATTACATGCTAAAATCTCTGTCTAATATGCTGCAATTTTTTCCAGAAAGATCAATCCAACTGCTGTGTCTGGAAAGGGCAGGGGCTCAGCTTCAATGTGTGGTAAGCATGCATGAGCGTGATCCCCCTGCTGAGGAGAAGAGAAGACTGCAAAGGTAAGATTAAAATCAATTATTTACATGACAGGATTGGTTGGCACTTCGGAAATAAAGTTGGGTTTAGGGCTACAGTTTG